>NC_090849.1:16539386-16839886 GCF_024217435.2 Syngnathus scovelli
TAAACCCTAACCCTAAACCCTAACCCTAACCCTTTACCCTAACCCTAACCCCTAACCCCTAACCCCTAACCCTAACCCTAACCCCAACCCCAACCCTAACCCCTAACCCCAACCCCAACCCCAACCCTAACCCCTAACCCTTAACCCCAACCCTAACCCTAACACCCTAACCCTAACACCCTAACCCTAACCCTAACCCTAAACCCTAAACCCCAACCCAAACCCTAGACCCTAGACCCTAGACCCCAGACCCTAGACCCTAGACCCCAACCTTAACCCTAACCCTAACCCCAGACCCCAGACCCTAACCCTAACCCCAGACCCTAATCCTAACCCTAACCCCAGACCCTGACCCTAAACCCTGACCCTGACCCTGAACCTGAACCCTAAACCCTGACCCTGACCCTAACCCTAAACCCTAAACCCTAACCCTTTGCCCTAACCCTAACCCCTAACCCCTAACCCCTAACCCTAACCCCTAACCCCTAACCCCTAACCCCTAACCCTAGCCCTAACCCCAACCCCAACCCTAACACCTAACCCTAACCCCAACCCCAACCCCAACCCTAACCCCTAACCCCAACCCTAACCCTAACACTAACACCCTAACCCTAACACCCTAACCCTAACCCTAAACCCTAACCCTAACCCCAACCCCAACCCCAACCCCAACCCTAACCCTAGACCCTAGACCCCAGACCCTAGACCCCAACCTTAACCCTAACCCTAACCCCAGACCCTAACCCTAACCCCAGACCCTAACCCCAGACCCCAGACCCTAACCCCAGACCCTAACCCCAGACCCTGGAAAGTCCTTGAAAGTCCTTGAAGGTCCTTGAAAGTCCTTGAAAGTCCTTGAAAGTCCTTGAAAGTCCTTGAAGGTCCTGGAAACCCCTGGAAACCCATTGGAAACCCTTTGGAAAACCCTAACCCCTGGAAACCCCCTGGAAATCCTTTGGAAAACCCTAACCCTAACCCCTAACCCCTAACCCCAACCCTAACCCTAATCCTAACACTAACACTCTAACCCTAACACCCTAACCCTAAACCTAAACCTAAACCCTAACCCTAACCCTAACCCCAACCCCAACCCTAACACTAGACCCTAGACCCCAGACCCTAGACCCCAACCTTAACCCTAACCCCAGACCCCAGACCCTAACCCTAACCCCAGACCCTAATCCTAACCCCAGACCCTGACCCTGACCCTAAACCCTGACCCTGAACCTGAACCCTGAACCCTAAACCCTGACCCTGACCCTAACCCTAAACCCTAAACCCTAACCCTAACCCTTTGCCCTAACCCCTAACCCCTAACCCCTAACCCCTAACCCCTAACCCTAACCCTAACCCCTAACCCCTAACCCCTAACCCTAGCCCTAACCCCAACCCCAACCCTAACCCCTAACCCCAACCCTAACCCTAACACCCTAACCCTAACCCTAAACCCTAACCCTAACCCCAACCCCAACCCTAACCCTAGACCCTAGACCCCAGACCCTAGACCCCAACCTTAACCCTAACCCTAACCCCAGACCCTAACCCTAACCCCAGACCCCAACCCTAACCCTAACCCCAGACCCTAACCCCAGACCCTGGAAAGTCCTTGAAGGTCCTTGAAGGTCCTTGAAAGTCCTTGAAAGTCCTTGAAGGTCCTGGAAACCCCTGGAAACCCATTGGAAACCCTTTGGAAAACCCTAACCCCTGGAAACCCCCTGGAAATCCTTTGGAAAACCCTAACCCTAACCCCTAACCCCTAACCCCAACCCTAACCCTAACCCTAACCCTAATCCTAACACTAACACTCTAACCCTAACACCCTAACCCTAAACCTAAACCCTAACCCTAACCCCAACCCCAACCCTAACACTAGACCCTAGACCCCAGACCCTAGACCCCAACCTTAACCCTAACCCTAACCCCAGACCCTAACCCCAGACCCTAACCCTAACCCCAGACCCTAATCCTAACCCTAACCCCAGACCCTGACCCTGACCCTAAACCCTGACCCTGAACCTGAACCCTAAACCCTAAACCCTAACCCTTTGCCCTAACCCTTTGCCCTAACCCTAACCCCTAACCCCTAACCCTAACCCCTAACCCTAACCCCAACCCTAACCCTAACCCTAACCCCAACCCCAACCCCAACCCTAACCCCTAACCCCTAACCCCAACCCTAACCCTAACACTAACACCCTAACCCTAACACCCTAACCCTAACCCTAAACCCTAACCCCAACCCCAACCCCAACCCCAACCCTAACCCTAGACCCTAGACCACAGACCCTAGACCCTAGACCCCAACCTTAACCCTAACCCCAGACCCTAACCCCAGACCCTGGAAAGTCCTTGAAAGTCATTGAAGGTCCTTGAAGGTCCTGGAAACCTTTGGAAAACCCTAACCCCTGGAAACCCCCTGGAAACCCTTTGGAAAACCCTAACCCTTTGGAAACCCCCTGGAAACCCCTTGGAAACCCCCTGGAAACCCTTGGAAAACCCTAACCCCTTGGAAACCCTAACCCCTTGGAAACCCTAACCCTAGCTTTAAAACCTAGTTCGAAACCCTAACCTTGGTTTAAAACCCTAGTCGGAAACCCTAACCCTAGTTTGAAACCCTAGTCGGAAACCGTAACCCTAGTATGAAACCTTAATTAGCGATAGCAATTAATTAGCTCTTACCCTAACCCTAGCTCTAACACTAGCTCTGAGATTCGAACCTGGGTCGCTGGGGTGAAAGCCCAGAGCACTAACCACTACCCTATGGAAGCCTTGCTCTCAATGTATGGAACATGTATGGTTTTATGGTTACACGCGCAACTGTGTTACCAATTTTCTATGATAAAAAGTTTTGGGTCCCACTGAGATTCGAACCTGGGTCGTTGGGGTGAAAGCCCAGAGCACTAACCACTACCCTATGGAAGCCTTGCTCTCAGTGCATGGGACATGTATGGTTTTATGGTTGCACGAGCGAAATAGCCGGTTAGTGATGCGAGCTCTTGCTCGGTAAGATTATTTATTCATTTATTTATTTTAAACCTTGTGTAGTGTACCTATTGAAGGTGTACCTACACATATTGTCATATAAAGCATGATTAAGCTGATTTTTATGTTTTAATTGGCGAATAAAGAAACAAGGAATAAAACACCGGACAAGTTTTAACATAAACGTTTATTAAAAATAATAATATTAAAAGCAAATTTCAAACCAGCAATCTAATGTGAAATTGCAGTAGATATATTGGATAACAATATTTAGGCGTATATAGGTATACACGTTATTTAAAAATGACTATAAGTGTTATACTACGATACAAGTGTTTACCAGCTCAGTGGCCTAAGAGGAGAGTGTCCGCCCTGAGATTGGGAGGTTGTGGGTTCAAACCCCTGCCGAGTCATACCAGTGACTATAACAATGGTACCCATTTCTTCCCTGCTTGGCACTCAGTGTAAGGGGTTGAAATGGGGCCCCCCCCCTGCTGCTCACGATCATTGGGACTTTAGGCACTCAGTGTTGTAAGCCAAAATGTAGATTTACGATTTGCCAAGGAAAGAAAGAACCACTCACTGAAACACCACTTATTTCATGCACGTTTTCGCCAAGCTCACGGCTAACTTTATTGCATGAAGGGATGTGCCGTTATGCAACAACAGGGAGATTATGCTTCTCTTTGGGTAATCTTGATTTTATAGCACTTATAGTAGTTTTTCAATAACGTGTATGCATATATACGCCTAAATATTATTATCCAATATATAAACTACAAGTTGAAATTTACTTTTAATATATATATATATAATTTTTATTTTTTTTAATAAACATTTATGTTAAAACTTGTCTGATGTTTTATTCCTTGTTTTTATATTCGCCAATTAAAACGTAAAAAAAAGTTGTATTGTTTGATGTATGTTGTTCCCACGGGATGTAATACAGAGTGTTTACTTGATATTTTTTTGTCTGAACTGGAATGCACATCACTAGTGACGCCTGACAGATCAAATGTAGGGCATAATATATGTACCTATCCTTCCAATCAGAGAGGACTACGAACTTTCTCTGTATTGCAGATTTTTAACCAATCACCGTTGTTCTTCCACATGCGTCTGGCCAATGATTTCGCTGTATGTTTACAGGTCCGGACGAAAAAACGCCGACTGTATGTTTAGGTGTTATAGAGTTGTTATACCAGTTTGGCCGTTTTTGGGATATTTCTCGTCGATCAGCCTATTGAAAAGCTCCGCAGAAAAATCTCCTTAATATAGTAACTGGAAAAGTGTTTTGTTCATTGACGAGTGGCTGGTGGTCCTTTTGTTTCCAATCTCAGCCGTCCGAGCTTCAGCTTCCCTAGCTGGGGTCCAAATAGAAAGTGTGGCGTGGTGTAGAGAATGGAGGTTTCAAATCAGAATTGTCACGGCGGTTATGACGGCGTGGCGATATACTAGCGACCGTCTCCTCGGAGGATGGGGCCCACTCCTGTGTGTCTTCCTGGGATCTCTGGTGGCCCTGCTAACACCCTTGGTTGGAGTAGAGGAGTGCAATGGTTCCTTGAATGCCATCGCACAGTTTCGATGCCGGCTGTGGGGGGTCTCACTGCAGCCCTCAGCTGTGCAGACCACCGGCCTCACTCTCCCTCTTACGGGCCTCGACCTGCTTCCGCTCAAATCCAAGCCTAGCAAAGGTACATACACAATGCCTAAACTCACTGCTTTCCATCCATTGTTTTACAAAATTAGAATATTTCATGTGATCTTCTACAGACATATTGGCCACCTAAGAGTTTAAAAGTCCATAGATACTTTGTTGATACAACATCAAGGCAGCGTGACATTGACAGGGTCAGGCTTTGGCAGAGTTGGGGTGGTAGCCCAAGTCGCTTTGATATCAGCCTTCGGGGGTTTCTGTTCCCTCATCTTCCCCTTGTCTTGACAATTCAGTTGGGTTCAAGTCAGGCTAACACCACGAAACAAAAACATCACTGAAAGTAGCTAATGTACACGTGTTTTCATGTAGCGTCTATAGCTCTTGTGTGTTTTCTGCATGACCTGAGTTCTCCCTCCTGTTGTGATCTAGAGATGATTTTTGAGGCCAGAGCGGCTCTTCAGCTGGCCCAGGAGATGAGGAAACACGGCAAGAAGGAGAAAGCTCACAAGCTGCTGGTACACGCACTCAGTCTGAATCCAGACTTTGCGGACGCCCTGACTGAGCTCGGGACTATTTTGGAGGAAGAAAAGGACGTCGTGCAAGCAGACCACCTGTACACGAAGGCGTTGGCTATCTCACCTTGTAACAAGAGAGCACTGGTGAGCCGAGACCGCACCCTGCCGTTGGTGGAGGAGATTGACCAGCGTCACTTTGGCATCATTGACAGTAAGGTGCGTAGGCTCATGTCCATCCCTAAAAGCAACTCTGCGCTACGCCGGGTGATGGAGGAGACTTACTACCACCACATCTACCACACAGTGGCCATAGAGGGCAGCACTCTCACTTTATCTGAGATCCGTCACATCATCGAGACGCGCTACGCCGTCCCCGGCAAGAGTCTGCAGGAGCAGAACGAGGCCATTGGCGTGGATGCAGCCATGAAGTACATCAACACCACACTGTTGTCTAGAATGGGAACAATCAGAGTTAGTGACATCCTGGAGATCCACAAAAGAGTGCTGGGTTACGTGGACCCTGTGGAGGGAGGGCGCCTGCGCACTAACCAAGTGTTCGTAGGCCATCACATCCCGCCGCACCCGCAGGACCTGCAGCGGCACATGCAGGAGCTGGTCCAGTGGCTCAACTCGGATGAAGCCTTGCAGCTGCACCCGGTCGAGTACGCCGCTCTTGCTCACTACAAACTGGTGTACGTGCATCCGTTCGTGGACGGCAACGGGCGCACGTCGAGGCTCTTGATGAACCTCGTGCTCATGCAAGCGCGATACCCGCCCATCACCATTCGCAAAGAACAAAGGGCAGAGTACTACACGGCTCTAGACACGGCCAACGAGGGCGACGTGCGTCCTTTCATTCGTTTCATTGCCAAATGCACCGAGATTACACTGGACACTTTGTTGATCTCCACCACTGAGCACGCGGTGGGACTCCCGGGAGCCCAGCAGGATCAAGCCTGTCCTGACTGCAAACACACCATCCCAGTTCACAACTGATTTGGGGACCGGAGGGCACTAGCATTCACCCTAAGAGGTCATAAACTAAACATCAGCTCATGTCTTGAAACTGTTGAAAATTGGTTTGAGTGAGAATAGGCGATCGAGTCCATGCGACAACTGTTGTGACTTCAATAGCTTCAATAACTGACATTCTCGTGCAGAGTTCTTTTGGGAAGAATGTGATAGCACTTTCATCATTTATTTATTTTATGCAAATAAAGTGATATTAACTTTCAGCATAAATCAATTTGATATGCACTTGGAAGTAACACATTAAATATCGCCCCGGTGAGGTCGATATCTTTATTTTATAACAACACTTTTCAGCTTTCAAATCAAAGGTAATATATGGATTAACAACCATAAACTAGCCATTAAACATTTCAATGAACTTAAGAATGAATATTGTATTCACTGTCTATAAAACAGCCACACACACTACATAATAAACAGAATGTGTATTGAATATTACAGTAGGCCACTGTGGTGAGCACTTTACATAGCTTATATTCCAAATCATAATTGTCATTCACTTATTTGTACTTTTTTTTCTTGTCCTTCACTTATTTGTACTTTTTTTTCTTAAGTTAATCTAAGACTTATCTACTATAACTGATCACTTCACTGGTTTCTTTTATATCAAACAAATTGTTTTAGGTTCTTTACCTGACAAGTTTCAGCGGTTTCTTCTGCCTTCATCAGAGTGTCACAGATGTGATAGCGACGCGTCTATCAGCTGATGGATGAAGGATGAAGAACCTAAAACAATTTGTTTGATATAAAAGAAACCAGTGAAGTGATTAAAAAAGGAAAAACAAAATTAGTACAATTACTATAACTGATGAACACTGTATAACTGATGAACACTGGCAAAAGTGCATAGTTTTGAAATTAAATGTGAGGGTCTGAAGCAAGTCAACCCCAGCCAGTTAATTTATTATGCCTTTTAAAATGTGACATTTTAAGTCGAACTGAAATTTCAAGGGATCACGTTCAAGTTCATGTCAAAAGAGTGTTGGACTAGTTTTAATCATTTAACTGTTTCACATGGTTGTCTTTCAACTCACAAAGTCTAACAAAAATAATTTTGCACAATTCTGTTGACAACTGATAGGTATGTCTTCTTATTGTATGTACACACACTAATCTACACATTGCTTAACACTGTTCGATCCAATGTCCGATTCGAATAAGAAAATGTTGAAGTTGGGAAAATGGTGTCTACCATTTTTTCAAACGTATTTACAAACATGTATTCTACACTTATTTCATAAAACCTGACAGCAACATTTAAACGCAACCAGGAAGGAAAAGTAAAAATGGCAAGGGTCCAAAGTAGTCTTGGGGCTGGTGGAGGGCAGCAGCTCTGCAGTTAAGGCAATCTCGCGGGAACAAGGACGAGAAGGCTGACATTTGCAGAAAGTCAGTTGCAAACACTTAGTATTTTGGAAAGGATGGCATGATTACTTTCCATGTGAACCCAGCCAGCATCTTTTCACTTCTTCAGGAGCATCTTAGCAAAGTCTGCATTGGACAAAGGCTTGGCGTCTCCGGCACCATCCTCAGAGCTCCCGTTCTCCACTTTGCTTGATGGCCCACTTTGGCGATTCAGAGAGCGAGGGAGCAATGACACCTGTGTGCGTCCTCTCCCTCTCCTGGGAGGGCAAATGTTCAACGGCAAAATTAGGCAAAGCTGTTAGCGCTCATTGAGAGAATTGAAGAGGCCTACTTACGCGCCGTAGGCCTGGTGAGGCGTCAGATTTGTGGCGGGCTGGCTGGCACCAGGCTTGCTCGAGTTTCGGCGAGGAGGATTGCTTATAGCAACAGAGATTTTGTTCCCCTCCACGTCCGTGCCGTCCATTTTCAAGACTGCCTGAGATGCCTGAGCTTCATCTGCAAACTCAACATATGCTAAACCCTGCACAAGCGAACAATACCAAAAGGTCAGCCCGTGTCCTCATCATTCTCATCATTCTCATGCTCACCGTCTTGCACGGCCCTCAGGTCTCACCTTGGGCTTTCCTGAACGGAATGTAACGAGACGAACTTCCTTGACGGTGCCGTGACTCTTGCTTATTTCTTCCAGTTGCTCCTTGGTGCAGGAAAATGGCAGCCCGGAGATGAAGATTTTGTGTTTTTCCATATTTGTGTTGTACTTAAAGACCTATGGGTGTGAATTAGTAACTTGTATAAAACCGCAAGAAACAATGATATAATTACTCAAGTCAATCATCTAATTGTGGTTGTTTTGTCACATCATCTGTTCTCTATCATGTAGGCTTTAAATGTATTCCCACAATAAACGGGGCTTCACTGCATTTCATAATTACCTTGAAGTCTGGGTTCTTGTTCTTGTCTACACATGGTGACACAAACATAGGCCTGCCCTCCACTTCCCGTCTGTCGAGTTTGAGGGCTTCTGAGACAGACTCTGCGTTTTCAAACTGCACGTAGCCGTAACCCTTGAAAGTCCCCTTGTTGGAGGAGACCAGGCGAATCTGTTTGACGGTTCCACAGGTCTCAAAGAGTGTCCTCAGTGTGTCCTCAGGTGCTTCCAGGGTATACGATAGGTTGCTAATGAATACGCTGTTGTCATCGTTGCGAAGCTCCATTTTATCGTCACTTTGATTCTGGGCACCGTCCTGGTGGGCTTTGTTGAATCCAGGCCTTGTTGAACCTTTGTAGCCAGGAGGAGCTTTCTTCTCACTCGTTTGAAGCCCGGGACTCTGTAAATACTCCTCTTTGCTTTGCTCACCATTTCCTCTATGTCGCTTCGGAGCTTGTTCTGTCAACAACAAAGGGGACCAAATGTGTCTGCTTTAACTAATGGTTGAGATGACAATAAATCATTCACATTGATAAATCTGCTACAGCCTAAAACCTTCAGATGTCTGATAAAAAGCTGTGTTTGGCGGCAAAAAAATGACAATAGAATAGGTTGTATACAATTGTCAGTTTGGGGTGGGAAACTCAAATTATTTCAATAAGAGTGTTTGGTCTTTTAGTCTACGTCTCCAATTTACCTGCATGGTCAGTCCACTCATCCTCCTCTGCTTTCCTCTTCTCCCCAAAGCGACCCGTTCCTTTCTGAAATTTCTTCTGATTCCTTTTGTCTGCCTTGCCCTTCCGCCTCTGCTCCAGTTGTTCCTCCTCTTGAAAAGCCTGGATGGCTTCTTTCTCTGCCATCTAACAAACAGCCCAAAGGTTTGTGAGAGTCATAAAGCTTCTAAAAGACAGACATGCTCAAACAAACGCGAATGTCTGCTTCAGACCTTTGCGCGTTGCTCATTAACTCTGTTCAGACGAGTCTCGGTTTTTTGGACCGCCACGTCCCAGTCCTCCAAAGAGCCTGGGTGCATAGATGTATCATGAAAACCTCCCCAACTCTTGCATCAGCATGTCATATGTGGGGGGAGGAGCTCACCTTCCACTCTCTCAAAGGTGAGCAGGACCTCACACACGTGTTCCGGGTAGTCAGAGGTGCACTGGACTGCTCGGTGAAGCGCTTTCCGACAGTGGACAGAATCTCCATAGGCTCTGGCGAGGAGGAGCGAAATACAAGTCAGCATGCTGTCACATTTGTTTGATATCTCACTTTGCACATGAGCGACCTTTCGAGGTTGTAGTATTCCAGCCACATGTTGGCATATTTGGCATTCCCTTTTGTCATGATGCTGTCCCACAGTTCCCGGGCTTTTTGCATGTTTTTACAATGCCGGGCCTGTGAAGAGGTCAAGTCAAGTATTTGTAAAGCCCTTATGCACATAAGAGTCTCATAGTTGTTGGCAAATTTGATACAGACTGAAACGAGGGCAAATACAAAGGAGGGCCATCCATTCAAAACCGTTGCCATAGTAACAACAACTTACCTCTATCCTTGCCCAGATCTGCATTATGTTACAGGAAGGGTCTCCACTTTCTCCAAATCCTAAAGTCAGGACACAACGAGTCAGAGTGGAAAAGCACTTTCAACTCCAACAGAACATTCTGAATGAGAGTTCACCTACTTTCTTCAACATCTTGTTTCATGTAGTCCAGACAGCGAGTGAAGGATCCTCGTAGCTCCTTCAATTCTTGACTTGATTCTGCGACACAGGGAAGGCCACCAGCAGAGGGACAATTCACCAATGTTTCCAAACAAACAGACAAGTGCGGACTTTGCGTAATGCTGCTCTCACCTTGGCTGAAATCCACACGTCTCCTCAGGTAGTCGAGATAAACCTGCCAGATCTCCACATAATCCGTAGCTTGAATGAAGCCTGCGTTCAGAGCTTTTTCAAACAAATCTGTGGAAAACACCAAGATCCCCTTCAGTTTTCCTTAACACAGACGCCTAAACTGTGTGCAGATTAGTCCAATTAGTATTTGCCTGGAACTGTTTGATGAGTGCCCCCGTGCCTCTCGACAGCTTGCAAGTAGCTCTTCCACAGACTCATAGTCCACGGACAGTTTCGGACAGCGCGATCATGAGTGGAGAGAACCAGATCTTTGATTTTCAGTTGACGGTCCTAGACAGGCCAAAGAAAACAAAACCAACTGTGATATGCCATCGTCTTTGGATTTAATATTGTTAGGGCCAATTGCTTATTCTTCACCAACATAAAACTCCACAATATTACAAAACTATTTGACTGAACCAAAAGTAATCTGCAGTGTACTCACGAGATATATAGTGTATTTGGTCCACATGTCGGGTACCAGGCAATTCTCAACCAGAGCCCGCTCAAACGTCATCTGGATGCGGGCCGGGTCCCCTTCCTTCATTTCAAAGTCGATATAGGCCTGGTACTCGGCCAGTTTGGGCGTCTCCGCTACTAGCTGCGAAAGGACAACCGAATCAATCAAGAGACAGCTTGCAGAGTCATGTGACCCAGCAGGAAAACCAAGTCTGATTCCTCATTGGTGGTTGCTTACCAGTGACTCTTCAAAGGGCTTGTACTTCTCCCTCTGCTGCAAAGCAGTTTTGTACTGATGCAAGATTTCCTCCGGTGCCCCTTGGTCAGACCATTCTTCATACTCTGCATACGTTGCCTCCATGTCTAAAGAACCAAACAAACATTTTTAATTTATGAAATTTAATTTATGATTGTTTTTACATAGTCTTCAAGACTGAGTCTGACAATTGTTGTGCAACAACATTGGGGGTTTTTTTCCCCCACCATGATTGATGTACATTTCTAGGCCGGCCCACACAGACCAAACTGTTGCTCATTTTCTAGCACCCCATCTGGAGCAAGAAGAGGACATCCTTACCCATTAATGGAATGGTCAGCTGCCGGCGAAACAGTGTATGGATGCGCTGAAGCTGCTTGTTCAGCAGCTCTTGCTCATCGTGGCTGGGAATCTTGCCAGGAGGAGGCTGAAAGCAAAGACAATAGAGAGGATGAACAACACAACAAAATGACTACAAGGAAAATGAGCAAATCCAGAGGCATTAACACGGAGAAATGTCGCTGTTGTGAGGCCAAAGGAGACAATTTGAACCTTGACTGGGGAACGGCTACATCAGACATTGGTAAAAATGTTGCTCATGAAGACGACACTGACCTGTACTGTGGCCAGAATGGCATTCTCAAATTCTCTGTAGGCCTCCCACACCGTTTGCCCCTTGGTCATGTGAAGCCCAACAGCTGTGATGGCTCTCTCAAAAACGGATCTCACTCTCTCTATGCCACCCGGCGAGCCCATGCCGCCGATAGAATACTGGGCATATTCCAGCCATATATCTGGGCCTGAGTGTAACAATAAGATGCCGAATCTCAGCAAACAAAGCTACGTGTCAAGTCTTTAGGTTTGTCCGTATGTACTCACAAATGTAGTCTTTTATAGCCTTCTCAAAAAGCTCGTTCACTTTTTCTCGGTTTGGTTCTTCTTCAGTCAGGCGGATCTCATCCTTGAGCCAGTCGAGCCAGATCTCTATGGGGTTACACACAAGAGGTCAGCTATGCAATTAAAACAGATCAACATGTTTGTCTGCGTCTGGACCTACATACACCAACCTTCCGTGAGAGGAAAAAGTTCACTCATCTTCTGCCTCGCCTTTCGCAGCCGCAGAAGTTCACCCTCATGTTTGAGTAGTTTGATGAGATCAACATGGCAGTTGTAGTCGAAGGCGTTGATTGATAGCTGGAAAACACAAAACGGTATTATTCAACATGTGAGATTGGTGTCTTTTTGACAAGCGAATGGTAAAAATTGTAGTTACAAATAATACAGTGAGACATCTTTCTTTCATGTCTTTTTACTAATCGACAGGAGTTTACAATGGTAGTAAGTCTGACAACGTTTCACAGAGAAAATGTGTGCTACGGCTTGAGGAACACTCAATTACTGCTACATATCAGTTTTTTTTAATACTTTTATGATCTGGATTTTGTTCACAGTTTCTTCTGAGGAGTTTTTCCTGCAGCGCCATCACCAAGTGTGGTGTTTAGTTGGTTTTCTTATATGCATATATAAATTTATTGAGTGGTTTGTTGTTTATTTCCTGTGTTGCTGTTGAGGGAGATGATTTCAACTGTTAGGACATTGAGCCAAACACAAAACTTAAGATTCATAAACATTTTTTTTTTGCACTCTGATAACTTATGTCCTGGGGCTGTGACGTCACAAAGCAAAACGCGCGGCGCGTGTACTGCTAGCATCATGTCACGCCACGAACGTCGCTATTGAAACAACTTCAGACGATAATTGTTTATTCTAATCCTGTGTGAACAGAATTGCGTAGCAAGCTTTCGCTGGTGAAGCTGTCGGCGACTGTTTCCCACTCATTCATTCGCGTTTAGCTTCTTGGCTAACGTCAAAAAATTAAGAGTTACCTGCTCTTCTAGCCGTTGGATTTCAGCTTCATTTTCTTTCTCGTCTTCGGACGTGTCGTCCTCTTCATCGTCAGAATTGTCTACTCCCATGCTCTCCCCGCCGTCGCCCTCCGAGTCCATTTCCCGATCGTCCATCTCCTCGTCGTCCTCGTCCATATCTTGCAAATGCGTAGGCTCTGCGTTGCTCGTCGCTGCCATGTTGGAAAGGCTGTCTTGCCTAGTAACAAGCCGAAACAGCCCCTAGTCCATGCTGTAATAACAAACCCAAGCCGCTAGTGGGCGCTCCAACCCTTCGTTCCCCGAACACAGTGTTTATCAATAAACCCATCAAGACTCGTGTTTACTCGTTCATTTCCGGAACTTCTCGGTTTTTGAACATGGCGATGGCCTTACGAAAGTCTTCGTCGTTGTTGTTGAACACAAGGTTGCTGTGCCCGGAGCTACAAATCACCTGCTCATATCACAAGAAGGTAATCAAATTATCACACATTTTCTTACTTTTGCAACGAAGCTCTAGCATTTGCCGTGTTCTTTGCTCGTGCGTGCTGCCTTATTGGGTCAACAGTGCTAGCATTTAATCGATATCCTGATTAAAGTCAACGTCCTAGTTCGTCCTTGTGCTTACTAGTAAGTCATTTCAGTGCACTTGGAGAATTAATGTGTATTGTTATCATTTTACTTCCCCACCAACTGTCCCCGGTTACTGTGTATGACATTTCTGTACACCAGGACAACTATCATACTAGCAGAACAACTACATGTTACAAGTGGGCCTTTTGATGCCACTAAGAGAGTCTAGAAGGGTCCTATTGGCCTACGTGCTTACTAGTTAGGCCTAGTAGTGATGATACTAGTGCAGCCCAGTTGTTTACTAGTGAGGTTTAATTGTTTACTTGAAGGCCAAAATTAGCACAAGTGGTGTAACTAAAATACTTTACAAGATAATGGTTCCACTTGTGCGATTGTCCATCAAGTTAGGACAGAGAGCACGAGTATATCAAGGTGGATATTATGAATATCGAATAACCGCTTTGCTAAACAAACGTAAGTCCTGTTGCGTTGTAATGATTCTCTCTTGTATACTTCTGAAGGTTGTGGACCACTATGAAAACCCAAGAAATGTGGGCTCTTTGGATAAAAATGCCAAGAATGTGGGGACGGGTTTAGTCGGAGCACCAGCCTGCGGCGACGTCATGAAACTCCAAGTAAGTGAAGTGGTAAAAAAATATATATAACTGCTGGTGTGTGTCAAGCAGATATAGTGATTTATTTTATCTCTAGGTTGAAGTGGATGAAAATGGTAAGATCGTGGATGCCAAATTCAAGACTTTTGGTTGCGGATCGGCCATCGCTTCCAGCTCTCTGGCGACTGAGTGGGTGAAAGGGAAGTCGGTGAGTCTGCAAAGAATCAAACATTTCGGGGGGGGGGGGGGACTTTTGCATTGATTGAGGTCGCTCTCATCTTTTTTCTTGCAGATCGATGAGGCTTTGAGAATCAAGAACACAGACATTGCAAAAGAACTCTCACTTCCACCTGTCAAGCTTCATTGTTCCAGTAAGCAATGACGCAGTATGAAGCGATATTTAAAAGCAGAAATTGATGCAACATAACAGATGTCTATGTACCTTATAGCAAAAAGCATACCTCAGTGCAGGTTTAACCAATATTTGGGAGGAGCTGGGTAGGGAGATATTAGTCAAGGGACACTACCCTCTTTTTATAGAGGTATGACTTCAGGTATCACCTCAGACACCTGCTCACTCTTTTCTTCTTTTGTGTCTTTCAGTGCTTGCAGAAGATGCCATAAGAGCGGCCCTGTCAGACTACAGAATAAAACAGAACAAGGAGGAGCAAGGTGTCAAAGCCAGCGGTTAATTTATCATCATTCATTTTCCATAATGGGTCGGTGTACCTCAGGGATGTGTCATTTACGTATAGCATGTTGTCACGAGAACTTCCTTTGAGATTATGGCTCATCCCCTCTCTTTTCTCGGCTAATAATGTAACAAGCCTATTGTTCAATAACATTTGCATTTATGATGCTGCAATACTAACATTTCTTTAGCATCAATCACATACCAAAAACGATGTCTATGTAGTTTTATTTTAATCACATTTGTCATGGAGATTTTGAAACTGGAAATTAAAGATCAATATTACAATAATTCAGGTGTGTTCCTTTTATGCTCCTTTTTATGTCTTGATAACAACATACATTTAAGCATAGAGGCAGAAACGTTTAGCACTAGTCACAACAGCAGCATGAGGAGGAAACCGCTAGCAGCCAAATGAGTACTGAGTGAAGGAAGTTGGGGGTAGACGAGGTAGTGTTATTCTTTGTGAAAAATGAAGCCCGTGACACTGTTTGATGGGTTGTAATCATCTGCGAGCGGTGGGGGGTGGTGGTGTCGATGTGCTTTTTTTCCTCATAAGGGCTTGGAGTTGAATGGGATAGGCTCACGGTTTGGCCCTTATTCAAGGAAAAACACTCATCATAAGTGAAAGTGTTAAAAAATAAGTGTTCTTCTAAAATCCAAGTCAGTGGGACTGTTTCCACATTGGCTTTATTTTCAGGAGGATGGCCTGCATAGGGGTCTTCTGCTATTTGCCGTGCTGGCCAGCCATTCAAATTTTTCTCCTTCGGTGAACTTTGGACCCAAGGTGACAAATGATTCACAGTCAAAGCCTTCATCTGAAGTGTCTTGTCATTTGACTTGACACCAGGACAGATTGCCTCCATCGAGAGGTTTAGAAGCAGATGGTAAGCAAGATGGACTGGCTCAGTGCATACCAGGTCTGTGCTGGTCTTCCTTGACTTGCTACTTGATAACCAGCTGTGCATATACAAAATGTCACACAGAGAGGGCAGGCCTATGGTTAAAATGCAGTTAGCAGAGAGGTCTAAGTGGGTTAAAGAAGCCGGCAGGTTTAGAGAAAGGCTGGTCAATTTGTTGCCCTTCAGCAAGAGGATCTGCAACTTCTTTAGGCTTTGAAGCGCCCCTGGCTGGATGGCACGGATGCGATTGTTTTTCAGATCCAACCGAGTGAGGTTCCTCAGTTGCGTCAAAGCACCTAAGGTGATGTAAGTGATTCGGTTCTGCTGTAGAAAAAGCGCTTCCAAGCTGGGAGGGAGGCCACGGGGGAAGCGGGCCAATAAATTGTGACTGAGGCTGAGCTCCCGCAGGTTGGTGAAGGGACGGAGTAGACGGTCCACGTTACAGAGCTGGTTTTTCGCCATCGACAGGATGGCGGTGTTGAGAGGGACTAAACGAGGAAGTGACTTAAGGCCCAAGCGCTCACACAGAACCAAAACTCCTGGATAAAAACAGCAGCACCCAACGGGACATAAAGATGTTGCGCCACATACTAGTGAACAGATGCAGAAGATCACAAGAGTGCCATATCTGGACAGCATCATGAATTGCTGCAGGAGAATAATAACACAAAAATAAGAATGCAAGTAAACAATACAGGGAGCTATTTTGTCTATTATCCTTGTTCTTACCTTTCTTCGATTCTCCAGCATGTCTTCCCAGTGGAGATAAACGGTCTTGTGTGTCTTTTAAAGATGCTCTCTTTATGTAAAATCCCAGGCAGATACTCATCAAAGTTTAAAGGCTCTTCTTTGAGGTGCTGTGTTACCTATTGGGGATTCTTAATACATTTGAGAGCTCCTTCTGCTGTTCTCTGCAATACAAGAACAGGGTCCTTGTCTTCATGTTAGAGAGTGTCGTACAAATTGCCAGGTGTGTTCAAGAAGCTAGTTGATCTCTCACCATCTGCTGCAGTTTGTTTTTCCTCGAATTATTTAGAACCTGGTTGACAAAAGAGGTCGAGAATGTATATATATATATATATATATATATATATATATATATATATATATATATATATATATATATATATATATATATATATACACACACATATACACATATACACATACACACACAGTAAATAACTATGACACAAACGCCTTCATCCACAGTTTTATTCAACAGAAGAAAATCAAAGAGCAAGAGAAAAATAAAACACACAGGTTTAGTTAGAGTGACAAATACAAACTGTCAAAATTTTGTCATAAGAATTGCATAAACTGCTAGGTTCACATTTGGATGAAATATTTTTAGTTATGCATCAATAGCCGGACACACATTGTATCAGATTAGATAAATACTTTAATTTAAGATCACCACTCATATATTGGCACTGTTGAAACAAAACCATGGTCCGTTTATCAATACTGGTGATACTTTGACCGCAAGAAAGTAATATATGATAGTCATAATTAGATAATTTACCTTTTTACATAAGGAAGTAAACAAGAAAAAAGAATACAAAATGTTTACACACAACAAAAATGTATTTTTTGATGGTGAGAATGAACATGCATGTATAACACTTAAATTGTCTTTCTTTTGTTAAATTGATGTCACATGTATTTGTACGTGCATAAAAAGTTGTGGGGAGATAAGATAAATGCCCAAAACATTTAAAACAAGTAAATAAATCATTAACATGTGATGAAAGTGTCTACAAAGAAATATTTGGAATGTAATCAAGACAAGTTTTATGGCAACTCGTAGCACCGAGAAATTAATTCTCAAGCGGAATTGTCTTGATTGCATATACGTACAGCAGGACATTATGAGGAGCTTCCTCTGTCTTGGCAGGCATGTGTTTACACTTAAACACTATCTTATTATTTATATGAGGCAAACTTATTACAATAACCACTTGGGCTGCAAAGTCTATATATTAATTTTGTTCTTAATTATTTTTACTGGACTTTGGTTGATACAGGACATGGACAGTGCTAATTATAGCATTGTTTTTTTTTTAGTAATCTTTTTTACATATGTATATTAGTTAAATACTGTGAATTCACCATCCACAACATTAAGTACATCTATATACTGAGGAAATCTAGTCCGAAAGCTGTATTGAAAATTCAGCTTGTCAGATTTGATTGACACAAACTGACACAGCGGCATGATTCTACTGCTGTGGTATTGTAAAAGTATTTCTAAAATAAGGTACTTGTTGGATGCCTTACATTAAATTTCATACAACTAGATATTGGTAACATAAAGTCATATTTTAAATCCCTGTAAAGTCAAAATAATAATAATACATTTGGAATGCCACAGAGAAATGTCGCTAACAACCCTGTCAAATTTGGATTAAAAAAACATCAGCAAATATATTCATGAGGCTTTCCAATTTGGATAACAATTCTCAGCCTTTTCACATATATATATATATATATATATATATATATATATATATATATATATATATATATATATATATATATATATATATATATATATATATATATATATATATATATCACCAAGTCTCAAATTGACTTTATAGGGTCTTTAAGGACCATGTACGTAGTTACGAGAAAGCCATTCGGCTGTACTAATAGAACAACTGTCATATCTGTAACGTCCTTTTTTTCTATTACCTTCCTATTAAAAGCCATCTTAAGGTCGATGTACTGACGTGTTCTTCACCCGCACAAGTAAAATGAACACCAGTAGAACAACTAGCGTGCACTAATACAATGAATGTCTTAGGCATAATGATGTCTGACATTAGTCAAACAACTGAATGTTATGTGTGAGGCCAAATTATGAACGAGATGCCACCTGCAAGCTAGTCAAGCACTAGATGTTAACTAGTAGGATTTTATAAATACGCAAACATCTTTCTACAGCTTCCCGTTTGCAATGTCAATGCAATGCAGGCAGCAGGCGTGAGCTGAGCACGCTCTAGTAGTGGGCCTTCTTCAGATGGCAGGTGCAAACAGGCTGACTGGAGGTATGCTGCACTTCCTCCCTGCGTTTCGTATGCTCTCTGTGTCTTGGCTCCTCTCTGCGCTTCTCCACTTCCTCTCTCCGCTTCTCCACTTCCTCCACCTCCCTAACCTTCCTCACCTCCGTGCGCGGTGACAGCCTGACGTCCTGGCCCCTCTCTCCTACCAGAGCCTTGGAGGGTACGCGCAGGTTCTTGGGCGAGGCGCTGCTCTGCATGTGGACCCTCTTGACGTGGTCCACAGCGTAAGGTCTCTCCTGGGGCTCGCTCATACCTCTCTGTAGGATGTTTTTTTCCACAGGGTACTTCCTGGTAGCTTGAGGGGGGACCTTGTAGGCCTCCAGCTTGCGCTTCTGACTCATGGCAGAAGCGCAGCAGATAATAAAGACCAAGACGATGAGAACAGAGGTCACGACAATGATGATGAGAAGATTATCCTCCAGGAAATCCACCACTCTGGTCAGTACAAAGTCCTTTAGACGGACAATGGTAGTTTTGATGGTGTTAGTGAACGAGGGGGCGTCGGATGCATCAGGTGGATGAGTAGCGGCGCTAACTTGAGCGGGTTCACGGGTGGAGAAGTACTTCGGAAATAGAAACTCCAGCCCATCATCACCGCTACCATCCATGGACATGTTGTAGAACATCGGAACGCCCTGTGTCACGGCGCAGCACAGTGACAGCAAGGTCAGGCAGGCCATATGGAGAACCAAGTGGGATGTCATCTTTCCTGCAGGATCATCAAAACAATTAGGTACTATACAATGAGGTTATGTCTTTCTGGCCACCCTGCTGGAAACAAAAATTCTGGAGTCTGCCCTAGTAGCAGTGTACTCCCAGGACTTGTTCCCAGACAAGCATGTACAAGGAGAACATGCAAACTCAACACAGGACAGCCACTGAGTTGCTCACCACCTGGTCCTGATCTGGTCCATTTGTCTGTTTTACAATTACAATGTGGCTCCGAAGCAAAATGTTCCTACCCCTGGTGTAGATATAAAAATTCTGAACAAAATGGGTGGGAGGAAAGACTAAGCACAAATCTGTGCATTCTCGCCTGCACATAGCCTCAAAGAGAAACATTTTTGGTCCTTGGGTTACTTCCAAGGTCAGAATGAACCTTTACAAACACAATGTTTTATTTAAGAGCAATCATCAGACGTATTTTGTGACGCCTTGGTGGGTCCTTAACCTAAAAAAGCCCAACCCAGGCTCCATCTGTAACCTTAACTACAAGTTTCCACCTTGATTCAGGTTTTCTCCTCTTGCTCATCTTGCAGTAGATCTATTTTAGCAGGCAGCCGAGCCTTTACTTATTTGGGGTGGAGACAGTCAGTTTGGTGCTGCAGGCCTTATAATTTGTAGAGGAGGGAGACGCCGCCCATCCACCACACTAAAGCCAGCAGGAAGTTCGAGTCCAGATTGTGCTCAGGCGTGGGACACCAGTGGCTGGCGGCCTCTATATTTACACTGGGCACCAGCTGCTGTGGGCTGGTGCACACAGAGAAATATGTTGACTTGCTGAAAAAACTCCAAACTAAATATGATTTACTAAATAGACTTTTCTACCTGCCGTTTATGCTGTCATTCTGAAGAGAAAATGTGAATAAAAAATGGGAACAGTGAGCAATGGCAGCTTTTGAGTTAAAATAAAGATGCAACTCCTGTATGGACACAGCAAAGTGGAAATTGGCCTCCCTGTGTGGTCGTATAGACAACCAGATGGTTGGCTCCTCAGCTATAGAACTGCGCTTCAACCCCCCATAATTAGGGCCATAATTCCATTTACCACATTACTATGCTGGTGGGTTCACACTACTCATTAAATACTGACTAGAATCATGCAAAATGAAGCAAATCATTTATATTATTGGTATATAGATTGGGTGTCACTTCAGACCACTTTGTTGGTAATAGCAGATTTAAAAATATACTTACACAAAAGGCCAAAATCAACAAAGTTGACATAAACCAGTATGCAGTGCTTGTTTGCTTTTGAAACACTTACTCATGTTTGAATACTAAAGAGCAATACTTGTAATACTCAATACAGAAATATTAGCATATCATACTGGTGGCTACACAATGCAGAATTTGATAGCAGCTTAATTGCAGGCAAATGTGTTTATAGGCTAATTGCATCAACAGCATTAAAACTGATCATAGTAATCTAGGGAACATGGTAAAAAAAAAAAAAAAGCATACATCTTAAACTACTGTGTGCATCCTTTCCATGAAGGTCAAATTATAAAATAATCCAAATATAAATCCATACTTACAAGTTGTCCTGGTTGATGTTGTGAGCAGGACCAGAGTGAGCTGAGGACAGAGCGGGGGGGAAAGAGGGCAACACAAATGTAGACAGGAGGTGGAGAATTTCCGAGCATTGCCGTCCCTGTTATACTGAAGCTTTTCTTAACCGCTCCCAAGAAAGTCATGTCCATCCCTCTATTTTCAGTTTCTCCACCCTCGTTCATTCCTGCTCGACTTCCATGACACGCTTTTGACGCAGGGGTGCCGTAAGAACGAGAAAGTGGAAATGATCCTAAGGGCCATAACTGAAAGGAGCCCTAGATTGAAGTTGTCTGGTCATAAGTAATATTCTTATGGGCCGAGCCCCCTGGCAAAAGACCTGTTGAAACCTTTTACTCTATTTTTTTTGTATGATAAAGTATGCAGAAAAAGTGTTTCTGCCCATGCACAAGATCAATTTCAATTATACCTCGTGCTTAAGTGCAATTAATAAAAGCCACCAGATGCTTAATGTACATTAAACTCATTAAATCAACAAATATACGCTGATTATACTTCATCTTACTTTGACCACGTTGCATTTGGTACATGAGGCCCGCATTTCAGGGTATTTCTGTTCACAGTGAGGCGACTCCCAGTGCCTCTCTAATTACGGGCCCTTGATTACAGCCTGTCCCTGCAGAGCGTACATGACCAGTACAGGGAGAAAGCAAGCCTCTCATCCCAAAACACGTGTACAGAGCCAGCATATAAATTGAAAGTCTCTTAGAAAAGTACTCATCGCAACATATGGGGAGTCTGTATTTGTGACATTTCAGGGTGAACAGGGTGGTAATTTAGTCAAACTTTCCACTTAAATGCGCAGCTAGCACAAGATTGTGTCAGTACTTGTGTTAGGTTTGAATAGTAGCATAAATACTGTTTTGGATTTTAAAAATAAAGGCTAATTCCAGTGGATGTATAAACGAGGGAGGCTAAACGGTTGAATCAAAGTTGACTTAGAAATAGTTGTCGACAAACAGGTTATCTCACTAGTTATCCTCCAATAAACAACCATGTTAGGTTTATGTTGAGATGTCAAGAACTGGAAGAAAACTTGGACACAAAATTTTCTAGTGCAAATATCAAACATGCATTGTTGTGAATCTTCTAGTGAAATATTGTTTAGATGGTTTACTAACTGAAATGCATAAAGGAAGTTACCAATTGCATTTAATCAAATCACCCATTGGAATACCAGCCCGTTTTAAAACGTCTTTATTTTGTAATCAACGTTTGATACTTGAAAGCAAGAAAAAAAAAAAAAAAAAGCTGAGCACACCTCGGCATGAGGCTTCAACCTGGTTCACTTGATTTTTCTTTGATTTCCATACACGCCCTTGAGAATAACAGAGGTTTCAGCTGTTGCATTATGGCAAGGTGCAGGGAACACAAAACAAGGAGAAACTTTTAAAAGCCACCCACCCTAAAATGACCCTCTTCGGCACAGCCACAAAGCAAAGGAAATGTAATTAAAAAAAAAAAAAAAAAGTCATTTACACAGCTTCCACCCATTTTCTAGACTAATACAAACACACATCTTTCAACTGAACAATTTCCAACCTACAGTGTCCCTTTGGATTAGTTGTCTTGCACTACTTTTCTAAACCTAGCTCAGGTGCCAACTGAGAGCAGAGCACCACTATATTCCATCCACCAATATTGACTTGGTGATACTTGTTTTTAATGGCTTGTTAAGAGTCCAAATGGGGACCATTAATGCTGCTTGTTGTAATTTTGAGATGTTTCAGACTAGACTCTAAATATTCATTCAGGAATGAGACTTTGTGAGGAATCAAGCCTGATGAACTTGCACGTTTTGGCACCCTTCAGTGGTTTTAATATCTTCCTTTTACGACGTTACTTGAACTAGACACACTAATACACAACAGTCCTCTACAAAACCTCCATGGCACTTTCAGGGCTTTACAGTGGCAACAAAGCAAATGACAAAACACTTTTACCCGTCTCTTCTTCAGATGGAAAATAATAAAAATTCATCTTTTTTTATGAACTCACGAGACAATCAAGGTTCTTGTTATCAACAAGAGTCAAGAATTGGCAAAAAAAAGTGGAGGTTCAAAGGGGGATATAAGCATAGCTGGAATGAGAAAGAGGCTAAAAAATAGTGAAGCAAAAACCAAATTATTCAAATAACCCACCCCCCTATTCGCAAAGACGGAATGTCCATACTGACAAGATATTTCAGACAGTTGGCCTCAAAGACATTGGGCAGCTCACACAATAATTTTTTTTGTAACGAGCAATTTTCTGTGGCATTCTTCAATTTACATGATTGTTGGAAAGAGTCTATTAAAGGCAACCAACATTTTTATTACATCTGACTTTAGTTGTTTGTGGAATGTGCCTGAAGCGCTCCCATAAGCAAAGGAAAGTTCTAGTGACCAATGAATTGGTTATATCTGGTGGCCGCACATTTAAAAACGGGAAAACGTTTTGTTTCATTTACTGCACCAAGCATACAGTACAAATTGGAAATTGGAATGCATTTAAGTGTAAGAAGAATATGGGGATGTAAGAAGAAGATAGGAAGGTAGATGTTGATGGGTGCCGTCACAACAACCATGAAGAAAAAGTCATCAGAGTGAAGACAATGTAAACAAATAGTTCCATTTGACTCCAATACAATTTTGTTATATGGCAACAGAATGGTTAAAAGAAAAAAAAATGGGAATGCTCATATTGGAAATTATTTGGTAAGACATGATAGTGTAAGATGTGAAATTATACAAGAAAAGAAACCGCCACAGAGTGAAAGAGAAAGTTCTTTGCTGGGAGGGGGGGGGGGAAGAACACTTCCTGCAGAAGCTCCCACATGTCCTTATTCCAACTGTGTTATGCAGAGGGTTTGGGTTTGCCTAGTAAAAGTTCATCTGGAATGTTGCTAGGGATTGTTGCTAAGGCGGGCCTCAGACGAAATACTGCCAAAAAGAGAGGCAGTGATTGGTCGCGTCGTCCTCCCAGCCAATGGAAGGTAGTAGATTGCAGCAGGTCAGGCAAAAAGTCCCTAAATATCAATTTTGGACATTTTCTCTTCAAGTGCGACAAGTCGCTTTTCCTGACTGCTGACCAGGTCTTTGAGAGATTTCATTTCTTTCAAAATCTCTTCCAGCTTGGCATCTGATGTCTGTTGGCACAGTAACATCAATATATTGAACAAAGTGTCCAGACAAAGCAACATTAACATGAATGTTGGTCTGTATAGCTTACTACTAATATCTGTAGGTAAGAATGATGGATTGCAATTTTCTACTTTCAGTTCCTGATTTCGATTTGATTTCTTAAGAGCTTCGAGCCAGGGAGGGTACACGGTCGACAGATAGTGATATAGTCGACAACCACTCAGTCACATTCTTCCTAATGTTTTTGGGGTGTCATGAAATACACAAGAAGGCCAGAGCCAACATTGGAATGCAACTAAATGAAATAAGTGACTATAAAAAAGGTACAGTATGTCTTGTGTGTAATTATAATGCAGCAATACTCACGACTGATGAATTCTGGGAAGCTGAGGAAGAGTTCTCTGTGCTCTTAGTCACCTTGGCGTCTAAAATGTTCCTTTTCACAACCAACTCACGGGTCTTGGTTGGAACGTAGCCATTCTTGAGGGAGATTAGGATGGGGTCACCATTCTTGCCCTCAAACCACTCCTCGGCCTCCAGGGCCGACTCAGGCCCAGCTGTGTCAGGGTACAAGTCATCCTGAAACAGGTCAGACTGACAGCCGAGAAAAGAGGAGTCAGTTTGTTGGTTGGTCTGGCTGAGTGCCAAGTGTCCCTTCAGGATGAACACTCACCTTTCGTGGTACAGTCATCACGATAGGCTCACATTTCCTTTCGTGTAGTTTATAGTACCTGGCGGTGATGAACAAATGATTACCAAGAGCTAAGTGGCTGCCGTTTGATTGTTTTGTGGGGATATTCTGCCCTCTAGCGGTGAGGGTAAGAATGTATCATTTGACAGCGGTTAAGGTCCTACCTTGCGATTTCACACTTGTTGACATCGAGGCCTCTCTTTGGCATGCAGCCCATGCCCCTCTGAGATTCCTTAGAGATATAGCTGTTAAGGTAGTGAACATAGGGATCTTCATCTGTGACTTCAAAGTAGCGGATGCTGCTGTCACCCTGTCAAGACGCAAAACAATTTTTGGATGCAGTTGTAATTTCCAAGAGGACTAATTCGATGAATTTGACATACCTTTCCACAACAGTAAACCAAGTTGGTGTCTGGGTCATAGAAGGGCAAGAGCACTCCATTGCTAGCATCCAAACAATGCATATTCATGGGCTCCTCCAAGTTTTGCTGGAATTGCATATGAATGACGTTTCGTATGAAAGTCTCGATGACTGAATACAAAATAATAGAAAATGAGCAAATGTACCAGCCTAAAAGAAATATCATACCGGGTCCCACAGGGCGATCAACCTCTCACTCCTCCGATTGAAACCTGTGGTGAGGACTTTGCCGTCTTTCAGGAAAATAGCCCTCATGGGACGAGCGCCATCGTGTGCCTTTTCTTTCTCCTGGAAGGATAGTTCATGTCATGTCAATGAAAATGTTCTTATTTCAAAAATTTGGCTCCCATCTCTCTTTTTCTCTTACAGCAACAATTTCCTCCTTGCGGGGGTCAATAATACGGATGGACTTGTCCTTGCAGGCACTGCAGATGAGACTGCCATTGCGATTCCAGCAAACACTGTAAATCATATCAGGATGCATGTCATCCAAACTGATCATGGCCTCGCCTGTGCCCACATTCCAGATGATGATCACGTTGTCACAACCTGACAAGGTAGAAAAACAAAAAAAATCATTCAACAGGAATGTAAGCAATGGTTTTCCAATATGTTAGGGCTCACACCACCACATTATTATCAGTATGTAGAGTGTAAATGTTTTATTTTTTTTAGCAGCGACTGACTTGATGAAAAACCCAGACAAGGCGAGCACTCACCTGCACTGAGAAGAACATTGCGAGCTGTGGGGTGCCATGTGATGATGCCGACACGCTTGGAGTGACCCTTTAGTTCCACAGCAGGCTCGGACATAGGTGTCACGAGGCCATTCTCTGGAATTTGCCACACCTGTAAAAAACTGAAAGCTTCAACCAAGAGCAACTTCAGTGGACTAATCTCAGACGATAATTTTGATTGTATAAATTCATGGGTGTCACAATTAACTGATTAATAAAATCTTTTTGAGAATTGAGAAACATTTTTATCTATTCCCTCACAGACCAAACCATGATCATCAAAATATGAAGAAAGCTACAGTCATCTTGAGCTGATAAACATTATTTGCAGCTATAGTTCGGATAACTAATTAATGACAAGTAGTTGATTAATTAATCTTATTCAAAAATTTTGCAATAATCCAAAGAACTAATAATTGTGACATCCTGAATGGATTCATAAAATTACTATTGCCATAATAAACTACTGGATAAAACAATGTTGGTAATTTTCTAAAATAAAAACCACCTCTGGGGGGCAGCAGCAACCAAGGTGTAGTATGAAGGGCAGAATATGACAACAACTTCATACACGTGTGATCTAGCAGTTAATGGCATCAAAAAATCTGTGCTAATTTGGTAAAAATTGCAAACACCGATTCTGATGTCCTGGGTTTTAGAAAGTAAAGTTATGCTGGGCACTAGGCTACTGCACAAAGGCTAAGAACTGTAGCATAGTGCAACAACCACAGACCAGGAAGCACCTTCACCATCCTGGAAAGGAATAACTAGTAACTTATTTTAACATACTGACTTCTGTCCTCTACCCTGTCAGAAAAAGAGGTGCTGAATTTGTAGTGTAGAGAGTCCGATGGTTTGTCACTGAGCAGTCCCCTCGAGGATACACGTTTTAAACAGGCTGCATATTGGGACCCTCACGCTTTGTGCCGTTTGTAGGAAAATATATATCACAGGGTACCAATAAAACTTTCTACCTTCACATGCAAACAAAAAGTAGCATGTGGAACTCATATATAGGGTTTCAATTGTGAACCTGTACATCACAAAACCTTGGAGTACCAAAATAGACTCCTTCAGTACCCCTTTTTCTGAGAGAATGGCCCTAATAAGGAGACATGGAATAAAGCACAATAGCTTCTTAAAAAAGCTAATGATCTCAGATGCAAAAGAGCTGAACAATCTCCCCGCTATGATTTCCTTAAAATATTTGGAAAGTCTAATCTAATCTGAAGGGTGAGCTCCACACCCACGCATGAGTTACAACAGGCTCGTCTTTCGCAATACAAGCATGGAGTTTCTTGTCAGTTGTTGGCAAAACCTGTGTGCTAAATGTGCAGCAGATCTTACGTGTGTGCTAAATGTGCAGCATATCTTACCATGACCGAGCAGTCCTCGGAGCTGCTGGCGATAACCTGATCATTGTGGGGACACCAGTCGATGTCTAACACTGGACCCGTGTGACCGCACACTGTTGGGTAGGCTTTGTCGATACGTCCCGTCTGTAAAAGACAAGGGGTGATAATGTCACTCTCACCTATTGCTCATTTTTGATGGATGAGTGTGTTTTGATACAGGAGGAGAAAGTACAATGAAGAAAGTTAAGAACTCAAGAGCAAAAAAAACAAACAAAAGAAAAAAATAAAAACTATTGCAAAGAAAAATAAAAAGCTGTGCAACATGACAATTGTCATTACTAATTGCACATTGCAAAAAAATAAAAAACGTAGTTAAATGACTAAGCGTTTACAATGTTGCCTCTAGTCTTGTTTATTGGGGCATTGACAAAACAGACAAGGGAGCGAAGGATCGCAGCAGCAACTTGAAGATCATTTACATGACCTGTCCCAGCTGCCCCAAACAAAAAGTGCATGTATATGAACCAAAAAGGATTAGAAGGCTTTCGTGGAGCTACAAAGATTAGAGTTACAGCACTGGTGAACCACACACAGCACTTTGGGAACGTTATTAGTGACCTGATTATACAGTCAAGGCCTACGGTCCTGATATCGCCACATCTGTCTTCTCAAAATAACTAAATCCTAAATGTCTTTACATAACCAACTCATTGAAAAAATGATGGGATGGGGGGGGTCGCCTGTGTGTATTCTGACATTTGGCAGCTCATCCAACGACACACTTGTTTCATGAAATATCAAAATGTATAATAGGAGATATGATGCTGCACGCTAACGGTAAGCTTGGAGGCAACAAGACATTTTTTGCCTTTATTATTCTTAACTTCTTCTGCTCAGTCTATTAAAGTTCTTATCGACCAGCTGACTGATGAATAAGCAACAATCACTGTGGGCAAGACGGGAAAATACAATACAAGTTAGGAGTATTGTTCTATCCTTAGTGTGTCATAAATTATGCAAACAACAAACTCTTTTATTTACTTAAGGCCAACTGCATGTGGACTTTGAACGGGGGGGGGGGGGAAGTCTGCTTAATGTCCTGTGCAACTGATTAGGGTATCCATAACTGCAACACACACTGCTCCTCTGGGTAATTTCTAGATAAGTGCATGGGAGCAGCTGAGCTAAGTGCTGGAGTATTGACAAGCGTCTTATTTCATACTGCCCCATTATTTTGTTTGTTGTTTTTCTTTCCAATTGTTCCCCATCCCCTTTTTGTGGATGCCACATACTAAAGAAATTGATGGTCATGCAACAAAAGTATTTGCCAATTGGCCAAAAAATATCATGCAACAAAAGTATTTGCCAATTGGCCAAAAAATAAAATAAATGAACAAAAAAATATAGTAGTTGCCATGGCAACATTTCATTCTAAAAAAATAAAAATAAATAAACAATACTATGGTTTATCATGATAGTTTCTCAGTATGTAGTTTGTCCAAAACAATTTATTGTAGCTGGCCTCGTAACTATCGACGCTACAGGAGGATCAACCTGGGCAGAGGGGCAGACTTTGGCTAGACACAAGCATTTTTCAAATTCCACACTTGGGAATTAGCCAGCCCTGGGTCTGACTAATGAGAGAAGAGGGACAGCTAGCGTGTCAAATACAACACACACAGTGCGTGGGGACACCCCTTGATCTTTCCTCTTGCCAACTAAATAATTCCGTAACAATCAATTCAATGAAGATGCTGTCCATTAGACGGCAATGGAAAATTCCATATACATGTTATCTCTAAGCGTGTGATGGACACAAGCAGGGTGGAAGCAGAAGGAATATAAAAAACTGGAAAGATTTGCAATCCTCTTAATGATCGGCAGAAAATATGATAAGAGCACCACAAAGTGATGAAATTACAGAAAGATCATTGTTCGTTCAATTATAGCTCGTTTCAAAATAATCAACATTGGCCCAAATTTGGCTGATTATCCAAATTTGCCTCTCATAAATCTATGCATACATGACGAATGGTGCACAATGGTGTCCTTGCACTCTTTGTCCATTAAATGGATCTGTGACCTCATTTAACCCTCAAGGCTTCTCCGTAGAAATTACAATAGCGGGCTGAACAGAGCAAACAGGTAAATTTGTGAAATTAACAGTGACTCAACATGTCTCCCATTTTAACTCTCTTGTCTCATGTATGTGTGCATGATATGCTTTGTTTTTCCAGCTTTTTGTAAAGGATGCATTGCTAAAGTTTTAAACCTCTAATTTGCAGCAATAAGTGCAAGACCAGTGGTATTTCCACACTCATTTATAAATTGATTTATTTTTATTTCAGTTAAATAATTTCCTAAAGCTTTAATGCTTTAATTTACTTTTTCTGCATGTTTTTGTGCCTAAATTTCTCTGTTTAAAATCAAATACTAAAAGGTAATGTAAGGTAAAACAGTTTAGTGTTATATCTGTGATTCATATTTTTGTTGGAAGTTATAATATTAATATACTCGGTATGTATGTTTAGAATGAATTGGTCAATCGGAAAGTTTTTCTTTCAAAGATCAGTATCAGCCTCCAAAATTCATATTGTGCCCTTACAGACACTATAAAAACAGAACGCAAACATGTCTAAGCATGCAAGACATTTTTTTAATTTAAAAACAGACGATAACGTTTGAGATTCCTTGCGTTGTTGCCTCATTGTTAACTAAAACATTTTCACCGCAGCGACCAATTTGTAACAAAATTGTTACAGAAAAAAAAAAAAAACACCTAATGGGAACATGTGATTCCAGCAGAGTTTTCTCATCAGAGCCGCTCCACATTCACATGTCGACTGACACTGCATGGAGCAGCCAATAGCAGGCAAAGAGGAAATGCTCTTGGAAGGCTGTCAGGCAGGGAGCAGATTTGACCATATATGGTAAATTCTGCACTCAGCAGGACTGAGCGGCAGAGGCGGCAAAGGCAGAAACAACCGACTGAGCAATAAAGCAATCAGCTGATTCATGCATGAGAAAAGGCACTGTGTTTCGAGCTTTACATGTATGAAAGTGCAGATTTGAAAATGCAATCAGGTCCATAAATATTTGGACAATTTTCAGCATTCCGGTTCTGTACAACACAACGGATTTGAAATTAAACACTCGAGATGTGTCGAGAGTGCAGCCTCAGTTTTTTAGTACATCTAAATTACAAAGTCAAGGGTGTAGGAATCACAACACATTTTACGTTCCTCTTTATTAAGGGCCCAAAGCTAGTAATCATAAATCAGATCCCTTTTTGTTTCAAATCCTTTGCAAGCAAGAACAGCCTACAGTTTCGACCCCGTGGACATCAGCAGATGCTGGGTTTTGTCTTTCATGATTTCAAAGCACAAGGCATATTTACCGTTTAAAAAAAAAAAAAAAAAGGTTTTAAAACTACACATTCCTTGACCAATATTAAACAGTTGTGTCTTGCCTGTTGACCATTTAGAAAAAAAGGAGCAAACAAAAAATATTCAAATAAACTGCTTCTGCAAACAAAAGCCGCAGTAAAAAAAATGCCTCCCGGCTACTTCCAGTGATTTACAGGAAGTCGCACCCATAAATGAATCTACATCAGAGCCCTCGGGATTTAGGTGGATAGGAAACCGAGCCAAAATGTGCACAGAATGGGGAATGCTTCACTCGCTTCCCTCCCACTGCTTCCTTCGTATGGAAATCAGGGAATAAATTAGCAGACATCCTGCTAAAGAAGACAAAGGATGAGATTGAAGGCATGAGGGGAAGGAATGGTGTGTTCCAAAAGGAGGAAACGATATGCATGGCTTTGCTGAGTCACCCCACACTCAGTCATACAAGGAAAAAGCATCCTTGGTAAACAAGTTTTATATTTTACATTGTACTGCTTTATAACAAAGTTTTACCTTGTGAAGAGGGAGAACCAGGAAAGCTCCACCACCGCTGGCTTCAATAATTATGGCAACAAATTTGGTGTTAACTGCACAGAACGTGCTATCCCATGTGACTCTTGACACCCGGATATCGTCGTAACACTGATCATTTTTCGCCGCCTGGCCAAAGACGTGACGGAATTTGCTATTCCGTACAACTCTTTTCATATCTGTAGGAGAGACAAAAACAAGACTGGGTTAGTTGGTGAACAATTCACTGTTTGAAATTGATATATTGCACACACACAATACATGAAATGTCTTGGATGGAAACGCCAAAACTAGTTTATAAAAAGCATATTTAGGTCAAAATGCAACAAACTTGAATTGGTTTACTTTGTTATCAGATTAAAAAAAAACTTCTTGTGGTTATAAAACAATGCTACAAATTGCACTACTAAATCTCACTGGAGCCTTTTACAAACAAAAGGCAAAGCTCGACCGAAACCAACCTAGCCAACATCCAGAGACAAATCACTAAAGCGGTTGTGGTTTTGGTTGACGCATTTCTTTTTGTGTCACAGCACTAACCACAGAACAAGATGTGAGACTTGTTTTCTCCAATGTTTTTTTTTTTTTTTTGTGAGGGACAGAAAAAAAACTGTAGGAGTGGGGGAAAAGCGCATATGGTTTTATAGTACAAGGATCATAACACGAGCAGGAAGCTCTTCCTGGAAGGATATGAGAATATCCTAACATCTGACCAAGGTCTGCTTTGAAATGTTAACAAAATGATGATAAAGAGCCAGCTTAAAGTTCAGGTGAAAGACAATTACAGGTAGTCAAAAAGTAAAAATTCATGTTGCTGATTCGATTTAATCATTTGTATGTCGTAAGATTCATGGGATAAAATGGGCCAGCAAAAGCAAGAGTTCAGCACAGGAAATGTCGACGAAAGCGATTCAATAGTAAAGCACATTATTTTACGCAAAACTTATGTCACTTTCTTGATTCGTGGGATATTTTGACAAAAGCATGCTACATGTTAATAAGACATCAGGAAACAGTTTCAAATAGTACAGAACAATTGCCCATGTACACGCTGTAATAAGAGTGACATTCAAAACATGTCAGCAAAGGATTGTTTATGCCAGCATTAGTAAGCACCAGTTTGACAGCCATATATCCTTAGTTGGACACACCTTAGCTTTCCAGTAACATGTTACAGCCCACTGAAACTTTGTGGCCCGCACTAAAGTCAAGAGATTTCAAAATCTGTCGTTAGCACAATACAATATTGCCTCCTGAACCAGCAAGAGTTGACCCTGATGTGGGGAGACAGAAAGAGGACCCCAGAGCCTGAGGACATGACCAAGTGGAAAGCACAATGACACCATTTCAGCAGACGTCTCACAATTACCTGCCTTAAGCCTGCTACACACATAAAACTAATCGGCTCTTTTTGACTGGATTTTGCCCCTTCCCAATTATTCTATGTGACAATCCTGTGGTCTAATATGTGCTTAGAGTAGATTAGTCCCGATACTAAGCATTAATCACGTTTAATGTTTACGACCAAAAATCTGTTCGGTGTGGGAAAAGCTTATGACTCCAGATTGTAGACTATAAATTTTGTGACGTGAAATATAATGCAGCCAATCACAGAGATCTGAATGAGGAACAAGGAAGAAGGTAAAACTAAAACCGGTCCTGACTGACACACATTCTGCAGGACTTCCGAAATGGAGCACTGCCTCATGGAGCAGTGGGAAGAAGAGTCCTGATTAAATATCTTCCAAATTTCCACAGCACACAAATGATACACATCCTTTAATATGGACTACCCATGCCATGTTGAGTTATACTGTCAAACTCCAATTAAAATAGCGACTACCCCATTCTGTCAGCAGATATTAGAACGGGGGTGGCCAAACACTTCATACTTGCAACAGCAGCTGATTGGCCAGTTACTTGGGATCATTTTATGATCAGGAAGCAAAAGCATGTTTTTTGACGGATGCAATTTCTATAAGCATGTCGAGAAATTTGTCATTAATTTCATGCAACTTTAAGGAAAAAATGCTATACGGTCTTTAGAATGATCAGTCATTGTTCAGGGAAAATTTTATGATTTAAAACTAAAAGTGGTATTGGTGCTTAGTGTCGGTATCAATGACTGCTCTGTGTGGTATCAAACAGCCCTTCATTTTAATTGAATAAAATTACTATGCAAGAAAAAAAATAATGCTCACTAAAATCAAGGTATGTATATAACACACTATGTTTTGATAGTGTTTAGTAGAGAGGGACATTACAGTCATTACAATAACATTCACACACAAGTCTTTTGTCAGCAAGGCTGCATGGAACGCCGCCTAAATCCCCTTCCTCTATCCAAGGCCAAAGACCACCAGTGTGATCAGATTCCCCACTACATTCCAGTGCTTTGTGCATCAAAGAGATAAGGTGCTTTTGTTTTTTTTCACCTCTGATATGGTCTCCTCAGCCTTCAAGTGCATTAAAATATACGTGGAACGCAATGAATCACACGCAACAGTGTTTCAAGTACTAAATGCTATTGTATACTTTTAGAGTTTGTAGAGGAAATGAAATTTGCAGACAAGATCAAAACGGGCTCAAAGTTTATCTCTGTGCTGAGGAACCAAGAGAAAAAAAAAGGATCTAATGCAATTGAATTGTGATGATGAAGAGGTAAAGGCAAAGTGTGCACAACAACCTCTTGGACTGTGTCAATAAATTCGATTAAGCAGTCAATGCACTTCTAAAGACTTTGCTCTACAGCACAAGCACTAAAAGTCAATGTCTGGAAAGGTTCACGAGCCTAAACACAGCTGGAGACTGCCAAGCCTTTGGGACAGTGAGTCAGTGACATTCATCCTAAAGTAGGACTCTGGAAAAAAAAAAAAAACTCCTGTAACTCAAAACATCACGTTAGAGTTACAATTCTGAATGTGGCTCAAAATACGCAAATGATGAAGTCTTCCTGAAACTTTTCCAGCTGGCAACCACTGTCTTCATTAGCCATTCTATTTGGCATGCAGAAGAGATCTGAGCTAAGTAGAGTTTATAGGCTTGTTGTTGAAACATTGCTGATGACACTATTAGTTAAGAGGCATCGAAAAAGGGCAGGGCCAGACGAAGAGTCAGATTTTGAGTCATGACAAAAGCAAGCCAATAAATTGTAGATTCTGAACCAGTGTGCCACAGGAAATGAACCATTTTCACATAATTGGCATGGAAATTATTTTATCCACTACAAATAATTTATCTTTGTTCAACTATTATAACAATCTTCGGCTATACAATTTAAGGTACATAATAAACCTGTATTTCCACTTTGTGTGATACTTTTGTCTGTTTAAGAGCGGTTAGATTCATTTCTCCTTTAGTGGTAAATGCCCTGGTTCAAAAAGTTTGGGAAACATTGCAATTAATTGAAACCCCAAATTTTGCCTAGCAATGGGAAAAATTCAAGTTTGTGGTCTGAAAATATTTTTAAACTGGACTGACCAGCCTGAGGGGGTTGAAAGAATGGCTCTAAAAAAGGAAACGCTGTTAACTTGAATAAAACCAGGAAAAAAACGCTCATCTTGCTAAATGTGACCTAAGTGGAGATCATTTCCCACCAAGCCGCGTGTCGAAAGGTCGCAGCGATTTAAGACTTTGGGATCAAATTGTCGTATCGGGTTCAAAGAGCAGTATAGCGAGCAAGTAATAAATCCGCATTATTATTCCTCTCGTCTGTGAAGGTGCAAAGCGGGTGCGGCTTGCCAGCCAGGGGCTGCGCTTCCTCCTCTACCTCCACCTCCTTAATCGCAGATAAGTTTTTACTGGCGCACTTTGGTTACCCGTTCCGCGCAATGTCCTACATCCGCCGATTTCTTCGAACCGAAACCTCTATCACTTCGGGACTATTGTTTCCGTCTCACTGACAGCTCGGTTAAGTGCTGTCGCCGGGCTAAGGTTAGCTTAAAACCACCCAGTGTAAGATTCCAAATTGCTTGCATACTTCTTGGATGATCGCAGTAGGCAAACAGAGACTAATTCAAAATTCGAATAAATGAATCAAAACCTACCTTCTGAGAAGTGGGTAAAAGTATTCCCGAGGAAAAAGAGAGATAAAACGGCGTTTCCCAAATGATTGCACCCAATGACTGAGAGGTTGATCCAAGTTGCTTTTCTCTCTGAGCGTTTTTCCTGCTCGGCAGATAGACCCGCCTCCCGCCAAGGCCTGGCCGCCGTTGAGTAGTGCAGCGGATTTGATTGACATCTCTATGACTCAATCAGGGGAGGTTCTGTGATAACGCGACTTTTTGGGAGCACTGGAAGCACCTGTTTAGCGCCCTGCGACCGTTAGGGGGCTCCCAAGAACAATAGAAATGGGGAAAAATGGATACATATAAATAACAAGTGACGTATTACGTTTAAAGGTTGGTATCAGGGTAATTTGTTCAGTTTGTTTTTTAATATTGTGCTTATTTGATTGTGTTTTGATTGTGCATATAGAGAAACAATAAAATAAAAAATGAAAAAATACACTCATATTTTGTCACTTATTTCACTGATGTGATACTACTGTATACCTACATTCATCTAATGACTCACCCATGTGATACTTCTGTGCAGAATGCAAGCATTATTTCATTTATTGCATATTTGTTTGTACTTGACCTCAGCCTTACTACTTAGTTTGTGGTAAAAATGGCTGCTGAAACTCTTAAAATTTCAAAGACCAGAAAAGCAGATGGTAAATTGCATTATGTAGCTCCCACTCAAGCCCCTGGAATTCCTGTTATGTTGTAATGTCCCACACACGTCCAGTTTGCAAACGCCTTACCTTTTCTGACAGACGGCTTCCTCTCGATGAGTTTTTGTGGAGATTTGTGAGGTGAGTCAAATGTGGCCTTCATCTGCGCTACCTTCACAGATTGATTATGCTCATCAGATTTGACCTCAGAGGGCTTGGCCCAATCCTGGTGGCGAAGTTTCTCATGTAGCTGTATGTTTTCTTTTATGAGATCAGAGACAGGCCTGGTCCTGGCAATGTCGGGGGACTTTTCTCTCATTAAAACGCTATCATCACTTTCTCTGGCAGATTTCTTATCAGGCTGCTCTGTTGTTTCAGTTTCTTTGTTGGTCGTGGGAAAATCTTGCTTCGGGTGGCTTTGTTTTGTCTTGGATGGGATGGAATCCGAGCTGACATCCTTATTTTTTCTTTGGAGAACATGTTCCAAGTTTGCCGTTTGGTCATCATTTTCTATCAGAGAGGTCCCACAGGATGGCGCAACCTCCTTAGTGGTCAAAGACTTGACCTCACATGACTTTTTTTCATGCAAAGCTGTTTGTGCCGAGTTTAAAGCGCCTTTATTTGGTATGCTCACCTTGATGTCTGGAGCCTTTAATTTCTTCACCACATCATTTTTGGAAAAAAGTGATTTTTGGGATAAACGGTCAGCGGGATCTTCCATTTCAAAGTCACCCTGTGTTGTTTTGATTGGTGAAGACGATAATATGCTGCGGGTGACTGTGTTCCTTTCCTCAGTGAAAGCATTCGCTGCAGTGGCAGGCGTGGTCATGTCTAACTCCACTACTAATTTACCAGTTTCCATCTCCTGCATTTTGTCTAGAGCTGGACATGTCTCCTTTCGGTTTTTCTTCAGTAGCTTCTCCAAAATAGAACCGGGTTCGGTGTCTGTGGCTGAATCAGAGTCCTGAGCTCTGTTTGCTTCCATTTGCAGCATTATAGAGTCTGAATCCCAAGAAGGTGTAATGTGTAACAACTCACATTTGTTTTGGTTTCCCTCACCTTGGTCCTCCATTTTGATCTTCGAGGAGACTTCAATGTGATTCTCAGCAATCTTTTCTTCAGTCTTGTTGAGCAACTTGTATGTCGAAGCTCTTTCCTCGATTGTTATGCTACCTTTGTGGCTTTTGCCCGGTGGATCCAATGGTTTGGCCCTACCTCCTCCTTCTCCTTTACAACTTCCTGACACTCCTCTTAGTTTCACCCCTCCTGCAGAAAACTGTCTCTCCCACAAATTAATATGCTTCTCATTGGAAGGTGTTATTGGCTCCTGATTGTGGCTCCCACTCAAATCTTCCGTGTCTGGCTCCTCTGAATAATTGTTTTCCTTTGAGTTGCCAGTCTCCTGTTCACAGGCAATTCCTGCCTTCATGACATCATCTGAATGATCTCCACAGTAAGGGTGCGCGTCCTCCAATCCTTCAACAAATGTCGATTCTCCGCCTTCTAATTTGTCCTGGGTCTGTCCCATACTGGTCTACGGAGAAAGAGATGGCATTAACCTCACAAGACAGAAGACACCAGCCCAAAAATTAATCCAACAGAATGAAATTAAAAAATAATTTTTAATACAGTTCCTGCAATCTGTCTTAAAAAAAATCATATTTTTGTCAATATACCCCATAAATCTAGAACTTCATATATAAACTGACATTCATTGTATATGTGGAACATAGACACATCATCAAAAACATATGACACCAGTCGAATTCATCATTAAAGTATTTTTACTTTTTGTGACATCTTTGCTTGGTCGTGCACCATAATGTTTTTACGACGTAAAATGGAAGCCTTCAAAGCCAGACAAAGGAACGCTGGACATTCTTTGAAGTGAACCCGCCGCTGATGTTAGTTAATTCAAAGTCATATGATTATGCACACCATGTTGTGACCCAGCTTCCATTTCTAGACCTGGAGTATGCTTGGTCAGTTTTGGACTTTTGTGAGTGGACTTTTTAGCAAAATTGTCTGTTGGGAGGCTGTAGTTAGTTAGTTAGTTAGTTAGTTAGTTAGTTAGTTAGTTAGTTAGTTAGTTAGTTAGTTAGTTAGTTAGTTAGTTAGTTAGTTAGTTAGTTAGTTAACTCATATTCAATAAGGTGTGCGACACATTGTTTCCACCAAAAAAACATCTGTGAGAGATCAAACATCAAACAAAATCTTACATCATTACTATAAACATAAAATTAAAGAGTTCATGTTCTTACAGAATGGACGTACATTTTTGAAAAGGGGCTATAATTGCACTCACCCCTTACATGGAACTGACAACTCTGACAATCTTGGTCAAAATAATGTGTGTTGTTTTAATACTTACACACCCTTAATGGCAGGAGATAGTATTCGAAAAGGTCAAAAGTGAAGCAAAAAATAATAGTCACTGTGTTCATAATTGTTGAGAATCACATTGCAAACAATTCATCGTCACACGGTGGTCATTTTTGCGGTTGCTGTGAATCACAGCATCTTATTACAATAACTGCTGTTGTATTAGTTCTGCACTTGCAATTTCACCACTTGCTTTGCATGCACATTTTTAAAACAAATTACAGTCACAAGATTTTCCAGCGCAGTCAGGCCTGATGGGCACATTCTGCTTGTTTACCAATAGCGTCAAATGAGAGCTATCAAATTTGTGGAACGGTCAGAATTGGGCCTTCAAATGTGATAGCCTTAACTCACCCGAGACCCTACAGAGGACAAGTAGTGTAGAAACTGGTTGGCTGTGTGTGTGTGTGCAAATGGAGAAAATGTAGTCACACAATGAACAATAACAATCTGCCATGAGTCTTGTTTTCGCTCCTCTCCTCTCCATATGACTGCTGGAGCTTTATCATCTGACAAGTCTGCATATTGGCCAAACACATGGCCTAGGAAATAAACACTATCAGACTCTCTAAAGCTGCACCTGGTAGTAGAAGCCCACGGCCAAAAGTGCACTACCAAAAGATCTTGTGCGGAGAGGTAAAACAACCAGAAGAGGTGAAAGCCACAATTAACAATTTATTTTCTTATCCATGTGACCTCATCAGGATAAAGGCACCCATCTCTCAACATGGCGAATCCCATCCCAGCACTCTTCACAAGCAGCCTGTTATTCTGTCCGATCCTCCCTTTAATGCCTAAGGCTTCCCACCTGATCACCATGTGCTCTACATCATCAACATACTCACACGTATACAGGAAGTAAAACTCCAAAAACTTTTCCGTAGCCTTTTTTTGTACGTTAATATTATGAGTGCAATTCTATGACCCTTGGCTTTACTCAATCTAAAATAAAGGCTCTAATAAGAATCTCTTATCACGTACAGGTCAGTGAAGGCTTACACTTACCAGTTCGAGGATGCCGAGTGAATCTGTGTATCTTTGCCTTGCTCAATCTCACTGGCAGGAGCGACAGTGTGTTCTTTGTTGCTTGTTCGAAGATGATCTGTCCTCCCTGAAACACACAAGCAATGGGTGCCTTATATTATAGTCATGTGATGTCACAGCTCGTTTGGCTAAGACCAAGGATAAGCAGTGTTGAGAATGGATAGATGGATGAGGTGAAACTTGAACTTTTTCCCTATTGAGAAACGTCAACATTAAGATTGGGCTCACATTTTCTTGTCATTTTTTACAAGGCTACTATGATTCCTGTAGTTTTCTGAGGACAACTCCATTCAACTACCTTTTTCTTTTGTTGCTAATTTTTTCTGCTCAAAATATTCTCAGGCTTGTGTTTGTGTTTGATGTGAAAGGCCCTGGATAGTACGATGAAGCAAAAAAAACACTTGGCATTTAATTTTTAGGGTATAAAAGAACGTGTGATTTGTATGTTCTTCAGTTGATACACCTAAGTGGACTTTGGAGTCTAAAGGTAAACAGTCATTAAAAGAGTGAATGACCCCTAAAAATATTCTATTCTCATAACTGTTGTTTGCTGCTTACAAGAAGTCTTGGTAGGTTTAAAGTAGGGGTGCATTGGAAATTGTAATCATTTTCTCATGGTAAACATAGTAACGCACAAACAGACCACATACTTGAATAATAAAAGAATAATAGTGGGTTGGAGACCCACACCTGGTGACTGACTGTAGACTGACTAGTTTGCATGCATGATGTTTTTTAACAATCGCTCTGTCTCACATTCAAAAGCAGCTTTAAATAAACACATTGTAGATTTGAAAAAAAAAAAAAAAAAAAAAAAAAAACTAAAAAAGAGTTATTAGTTGCTCATATTAAATCTGTGCAAAACAATTGTAATTCAATCCGGGTAGTATTTCACTAGATTAAATTCTAAAGCCTTTGTTTTAGGGAGAGGCTCAACCACGAAACAATCTCGTACAATGCTGAGACATGAAAAAATATTTATGCGCCTGTCACATGACAGCGTCTCATCACGTTATTGTACACAGACCTATTATTCCGTTGGAAGGCACGCGCGGTCATTCCTTTCGGGGCCAGCAGAGCAACAAGAGCGTGTAACTTAAGTCATTCATTGATGTCATGCAAAAAGGGTGGGGAAGCTGAATGTTATATAACCTGGCTATTAGGAATAACGCACTCCAGCCAAAGCACACGGATGACAGCACGATGACGTAATGATGAAACGCACACACGCACCTCATCAAAGTTAAGTCATTTGGCAAATATGAACGTTCGGGGCAGTTTTCCCGTTTAAAAAGACCCCAAAGCTGCAACACGCGTGTGCTGGAGCTTGTAAAGTAATTCTCCTACTTTGGGTTGCTTTCTTACCTGTTCGACTTCCCCGATGGTTGCGCATTTTTCATCATCAAACCAGCCCCATTAAATACAGTATTATCCGTAATAATAATAAAGCACATATCTAATTATATTTAATGAAAAATTGTTTATTTTCATAATTGACACGTACAATTAACATAAAAAGTGCAATATGCATTCAAACTACAGCAATGTACAGTACAAAAGTTACTGCATACTTTTAAAAAAAAAGGTTACCAAATAAAATGATGTAACCTATTGTGATCGTAGTTTTAAAAAAAAAGTGGATATGAGCATAAAAGCCTAACAGCAATAAGCCCAACAACTCCCTCAAGTTTTTTTCCGCATTTCTCCCAAATGTGCAAAATGGTGTGACAGCATTTAAATACATGATTGACATGATGGTTACATTGTACAGCTTTAATTTAATGAGACAGCCACAGAGCTTTGGTTTTTCACATTTAAAAATAATGAATTGAATGTTGGCAATCCTCAAGGTTGACTTCTTTTTGTACTCACAGCTTGTCAAAGATGTTCATAGAACTATGGCAAAAGAAAAAGAATTTCTGATATGAAATCCTGAATTTGCATTACATTAGACAGACAGCATGATTGCTCATTACTTTCCCAAAGATCAATGAAGGGAATGATGAGGTGGTTAACATCTCAACGTTATTTTGGAAGATAGCTTGTTATGTACCAGTACATCTTTTTTTTGTTGTTGTTGTAAAAAATAATAAAGACCTCAAAGGAACAACACACTCAGAAAATTATTCTGATGTTGGCTGAAGATCGTGAAAAGCCAAGCTCTCACCACTTTTCATTTCAATCACTCATTCAAGCTCACAATTCCTCACGCATCAATTTCATCACTTTATCTCAACTTCAGGGAGAAACAGCTTTCGTGAATTCAACATGAAAGCCTGTGGCACCTAAAACAAATAAACTGTGTAGTAAACAACTACAATCATTAATACTTACAGAACAACGCTTTCTGACGGGAATTAAACTGGTTGTCAATAAACTTTGTACCAGGCGGATTTAAAAAAAAAAAATAAATAAAAAATAAATGCAGATGGATACAATACCATTTTTCAGTACATACCACCCATGGTATGTGAATTGGAGGTTGCTCTCATCCTCTATCTGCCTTCTCCCTAAAACCGTGTGCCTCTCTGGTCTCAAACATAAGGCACTTGTTTCTCCCAACCAAATCAGAGGTGATATGATGGCTTCTCTTGTCAGATACAGCAATATGACTTTCACTGTCAAAGTAGTTTGACAAACAATGTGGCAAATAAGTGAATGCTTTATATATATCTTTTTTTTGTGTCCACAATCTGTACAACCCTCCACGGCGCTACGTGGCGATAAATGAGGGGAGGCCGGAGTACCAGCGTGCGTGTCAGCTTATGGGCTCCCCTGCTCGAACTTTCTCTGCGGTGTGCAAATCCCGGCAGGGTCGGGATTGAACAGGGGTGGCAGGAGACTCCCACTCCATTCTGTGATCTGGCTCCGGGGACAGTGAGAGAAGCAGTAGTGTTCCTGCATCTGAAGAGCAAGCGGAGCACAGGTCCTCAGAGGAGATATCCAGGCTGTCCAACTTGGCCAGCGAGTTGGACCGTTTGAGCCTGGACGACACAGTAAGGCCCGCCAGACGCATCCGTGTCTCGATCTCCTGCGCCCGCTGACGGACCAGGCCGGGCTTTCCTCTCACGCTGCGCAGACTGTCACTGCTGGAGCTGCGCGTCAGTGTGGCGCCGTGAGGCGAGGAGGTGGGGGTGAGCATACCTGACCCCACCACCCCCAACAAGGCTTCATTGGTGAGGGGAACAACCAGAGGCTCCAACCTTACTTGGCACGATGTAGATGATTTCATCAAGTCTCTTGGAAAGACAGAGAAGTCTTCCTCTTCCTCCTTGTGCTGAAAGTTCTTGGACATGTGCAAAGGTTTAAGAGAATGCAGGCTCTCTTGGGTCAAACCCGAAAGTCTCTCTAGTCTCTCTGCATGGCGGCGCACCACACCTGACCTCTGCAACGTCACAAAGGTCTCCGTCTGCTGAGTCGGGTGGCAAGCCACGGCGGGTGTATCTTTGTGCAACTCCATGGCCACCAGCTCAGGGAGAACCTCCAAAGAGCCTACAGATGGCCTACTATCAAGCTCTATGTTGACATGCAACACATCGCCACAGTCCTGCACCCCGACAACATGAAGGGAGTCAGCTGGCTGCGGCAGTACATCGGGGAGCGCTGCAGAAACAAATGAAGCGCTGTTGGCACAGACGGACAGAGACGGGGTGGAACACTCGAGGTCGTCAGAAGATAGCAGGAATGGAGTGTTTGAGATGTCAAGAGGCTGGAGTTTAAGGCAAGGATCTGAAACCGAGGTTAGAGAAATGTGCTTCCGCTTGGAATTCAAATCCCTCCGTGAAAATAAAGACACATCGGCTGCAAGAGTGGCAGCTGTTCCCTAAAAAGAAAAAAAAAATGAAAAATATGTGTGTGTGTAACATATGCAAAGCCTCATTTTCATGTTTCCAAATACAAACTCACATTGATGTTCTGGTAAGAGGTAAAACGGTTGTTATTGTTGGAATTATCGTTCAGGGTTGCCAGGTCCATGCCATTGCTGTCGGCTTCCGCTTCCACCTCTACGTCCCGCGTTTCCTCCGCTCCTCCGCCTCCATCCCCACCCCCTCCGTCATCTGGCTGCATCAGGACCTCCATGTCCGCCTCCTCCTTTTGCACATCTTCCTCATCCTCCTCCTCCACTGTGCTAAACTCCAGTCGCAGACGCAGCTCCTCCAGGGGCTCCGGGCCACGGTTGGAGGTCTGGGCTGCGATGCCCTCCGCTGTCGAGCCAAAAGGGGGAAGACCCAGACCCTCTCGGCCATCAAATGCCTCATCATCCAGCAGAGCGTCTCGCTCAACATCTTCAATCTCAATGAAAACTTTCTCCATGCCGAGAAGCGGGGGGCCACGCACGGGGGTTGAAGGCTCACTATCCAGCGCAGAATCAGACAGCCTCCGGAAATAATAGTTGTTGTAGGCGGGGTCGATTTCCAGGGCCACTTTTCTGCAAGGGGAGGGGCATGCTGCGCCTCTATCGGGCAGCGCATCTTCACAGCAGGGAGACATTGCTGGCTCTGGGGTCAGGTGATCTCCCTCTTCCTCACCAGAGCACTGGGTTGAGACCTGTTGGCCCTCGGTCATCTCGCAGTCTGCGTCCGGTTGCCACAGCTTGTTGTGACGCTGTTTGCTGAACGGAGAACCAAAGAACAAGTCAGTGTGCACAGAGGATGTTTATACAACAATGTGCACATACCTCGCATCAAGGATGCCCTCATACTCTGCCAGCTGTCTCATGAAACTCGGGTTCGGTCGCGTGATGCTTCTCTTTTCCTTGACAAAGTTGTACGCCTTCTCTAGCGACCAGCCGTACTCTTTCATGGCGTACGCAATGACTGTGGAGGCAGATCGGCTGACACCCATCTTACAGTGAACAAGACACTTGGAGTAGTTTTTCCTGGTGAGGAGAAGGTTAAAGTCATCAGTTAACATTTTGGGAGTGCACTCTCGGAAAAGTTCGGGATATGTGGCTAACGAGTGTCATTCTGGGACCCGCTGCAAAGGCAACGTAAACTGAATAATGCAAGTGAATAGCGTCTGACAGACGAGCTGATTATATAAATGGGTAAAAATTGTTTTTCTGCTCCATCAGGACTCACTTTGCTTTAACAATGAAGTTGTACGTATCATTCCAGTGAGCCAGCAGGTCGGTGGCCTCTTCGTCATACACGCGTATGTTGTGATAATGGAACGTGCCTGGAAAAAAGTTGTCTATCTCTCGGGTAACATTGAGGATATAGCCCACCCTGAGGAAGAGAGATAAAGGTCATTCCTTCTTGCTCAGATTACAATTTTGCATGTGGGTGTGATCATCACAGCTATTGTACAATATGAAATAAATCACCCCGTCTCTTGCAGTTCTTCCAAATTTGACGCATTCCATTCAGAGCCCTTCAAAGAAAGAATAAATACATAGGTGAGGCAAAGTATATTTTCATTATCCTTCCAGACAGTTTGTCGATTCAAGATAAGCAGCTCTACCAGGTACACGTGGTCAAAGATGAGTGTGGCTTTGTCCATCTGGCCCAAAATCAACAGCATCTCATTGTCGATGAACTCTTTGAATTCCTTCAGGTTGCAGCTCATGTGCTGCTCCAACTCAGTGCGGATCTGACAAAATAGTAATATTATGTACACAAAAACATGACAGTGTGCATATATCGCTGCAGTATATTGCTGCAGCAACAAATGAAGTAAGAACACAGTGTCGAGATAATAAAAAAATAAATACGCCCATAAACTTAGTCATAAAGAAGCATAAATATGAAGGTAAACAACAAATGGAATCAGGTGCCCCATGTCAGTCATAGTTAGTTACCTGTTTGGACGTGACGTTCTCAAGATCCTGGCATGTCATGATGCTTCGGAGTTTTGCTCTGATAAGGCACTCTGTTCTCTCTCTCTCCGAAGGCCTATCAAGGAAAAAGTTTGTTTATAATCTGACACATAAGAGATAACACCATTGCAAAACTCATACACACTTTCAACACTAAGGTTGAAGAGAATCATCTTGCACAACGTTCAGATTTTTATGTAATTTATGATGACTGACTTGTCGACAAACATAGTAGGCGAGTCTGGGCGTGTGGATTCCAAGTCCTTCATGGTGTTCCATTCGTTGATACAACTTTGCTCTGAAGCGATGCAGCTTTCATAGTAGCCCATCCAAGTGAGAGCCATGCCCCCAGGGAAATAGTTGTACCTACGGGACACCTCGCAGGCCTTGTGGAGCACCTGGAGAGCTGACCTATGGAAGCAGGGAAAGGCTTTTCATCCAAACCAGCTGAACAGTCACACCAATGTGCCGTTTTGTGTTCCAACTCGAGTAATGTGCACAACGCTGTCATTTCCAGCAGGTGGCGTACTGCTGTGGCCAGTAAGACAAAAAAGCCTTTGCGGTGCAGATTGGCTGTGTTTAACACATGCCATCGGGAGATTTGTTGTGCTGTGTGTGTGTCATGAAAGAAGACCGCACAATACGAGACACTCCGGAGGATTACTCACCACATAGCCTGCACTGACACCGGTTTAAAGACATGAGTCCGCCCCGCCGTAGTCACAGTAAAGCCCCTGCGGTGAAAACAAAACAGATGGTCACTCTACCAGCTGGAATGCCATAAACTGTTGTTTGCGGTGTTGATATGAAGGCAAATGTGACTGTGGCACTCACCCATCTCCATCCAGATGGATTTTACTGTCACTCCACAGAGGTAGCACCATGCCAATCGAACAGCTTTTGCTGGCAGGAATACGAAAACACGAGTGTAATATTGTCAAATGAGCAAAGCAAAACAAAAAGCACCCCCCCCCACATACACACATGACAATGCGAGTGTTATTCATACTAGCACATTCTACAGCTGTCTTCTCACCAGTCTTTGTTAGTAAAGTCGATTCCCAGTAGGATGTTCTCCTCTGTGTCCTGCCGTCCACTGGTGTATACAACCACCATGTATCGCACACGATCTAACCATGCACTCTCCAGCCGCACGGCCTACTCAGGGACACACAATGTACATTCATTGGAATTAAAAAAAAAAAAAAAAAAAAAAACATGTTACAGTTGTATTCATGCTAACGGCAAGGACGTTTTCTACTACAACTATGTAGAGCTGCCACGCCAAATGACATCCAATGGGCAGTCTAACCAGTATGTGTCTGTTTCATACTTCCAAGATTCCTTCTAACTAACGCACGGCATGGAAACATTTGGTCACACTCTTTAAACCATGCTGCTCAAACCTGCTCTCACAACTGATAATTACAAAGAACAAGCGGAGTACGTATATTTAGCACACAATAAATGACATCCAGTTGACTGTGCCAGGTAAGACACTAACTGGATGTGTGCGTGTGTTTTTGGTTAGCGTGACTACACTTACAGTGTATCTGGGGTGGCAAAATGCTTCACTTTTTCCACATTTTGTTATGCTACAACATGCATCAACAAAGTATTTAACAAGTCTCTCGTTTTTTAAAAAAAAATATTTTAAAATAAATGTTAATTATTTTAACACTACCCTATTTTTAACACGAACACTCATTAAGGGGTGCTGTGTGTAGAATGTTGAGGAAAACTTTTTTTCCTTCAATTTTGGAAAAAGGGCTGTAACATAACAACCTGTGTAAAAAGGGAAGTGCTGGGATTTTTTGGGGATGCTCTAGATGTTGTTTCTCACCAGTTTGATCCGGTCCTCTGAGCGAAGAATGTTTATCATCACTTGGAGGTGTTGTGGTAAGTCCCCTGTTACAGAGCATTGACGACAATTGTCTCAGACAGTGAGTGATTCAATTTAAAGGTCAAAGAATTCCAAGGGGTGTAAATGGACCCATACTCCCAAACAACACCCTATTATTTTCTACAGATGTTTTGATTCTTGAATTGGTTTCCCCTTTTAACATGAGCAAAAGAACAAGAGATATCAGTTCAACTGGATTGTGAAACTGAGTGTGCAGGACCAAGTGCGATGACAGACAACTGTTGATAGGAAGGCAACGCCGTTTGAGTATGTTAACAGACTAAGTGTTTCAGCAAGACAGGTGTTAATTACAACCTTTAGCATAAAACAGAATGTACAAGACTGTTTGGTCACGTACATTGCAGCTTGACGTCATGTCTTACCTCAGGCATTAACAAAAGCCTGATCAAAATGTGTGTCAGGCTGTAAAGGTAATGTAAGTAGATAATTCCACTGATTTCCAATTTGTTTAAAGGAAAGTTTCAGACAAGTTAAATGAGTCCAAGGCTGACCAATTTGGTAAGTCTGACAGATTGTTTGGAAGGCAAATCTAAAAAAATCAAATAAAAATGCAGAACAATCGTCAGGTGTTTGTTGTAGTTCTCACCTGCATGCTTGTGGTGAGGATGAACTTTTTGGCCCTGCTGAGAGCTCCCTTGCTGCAGGAAGAGCGCAGCACCCTTCACCATAAAGAAGCTCTCACTCAAGCTGCAAAACACAAAGGTGACATCAGTAGATGCGACAGATGAAAATGTATTCTTTTTTTTCTGCCTTTTAAAGAAAAGGGCCAGTGAGACTCAGAACTAGGACATGAGTCACTTAAAAAGAGGGTTCAGTTCACTTAATGGCACGTAAAAACATTTTGACCATAACTCATGGTTCTCTGCTGGTGGTGAAATAACATCTCAACTCAGTGAATACAATAACCCTGTTTACTTGTTCTCTCTTCACTTTGACCTCAATGTAGTCCAACCTCAAATGACAATTACAATTTCCAAGCTTCATTATAACCAATTAACTGCTCACACCTGCCTATAAAATCTGACAACAACAAAAAGTGAAACGATTCCTCCAGGCTGACTTCAGTCGTTCCATTTCTTTGAAAATCAATGTGAGCACATTCATCCTTGAACTTGGCAGATGGCGGGCGCCTGCCTTCTTGCACGTAAACTATGACATCATTAGGAAATTTCAAAACTGTTGAATGACGGGTACACACCGTAATTCAGGTAATTGCAAAGACTATGAAAATAAAAATGTATTGCTTATATCCTGCTGAATAGGAGTCATTCATTTCAGAAAAAGACCGTTACTAAAACAAACTTAGTGTGGCGACTGCTTTCTATGAAAAGCCACCGATAGGCTTGAGCGAGCTCGTAACCGTATGACGCAATCAGGTTCAAACAAATCCATGCTCCTCCATTCGTGGTGGTTTAAAATGGTACAATACAAAAAAAATTACAAAAAAATAATAATAGTGTACCTGGTAATTTGACCTAACAAAGTATCGACCCCAATGTCCCAGTAAACAGGTGTCAATTTTTTTTTTTTAAATCTGTGACGATATCTACCAATTACTAGAAATATTAATACTATTCAAAGCCTAATACACATTTATGTCCTTACACTAAGAACACAAAGACATTGATTTTCTCTCAAGCTCTCTGTCACACAACTAGAAATCTGTACAGCAGTGTAGTGTCTAAAAAATCCAGAAGAGCAAGCTGGCAGCAAACAGACCTATTTGACAGGAACAATGAACTTCCTTTTGTTAGCCTCACAATACATTCCCTCCGCCCTAAGCACCATGGAAAAAAGGTTCCACAGAAACAAAGCATGTGGGTAGACTTTGCAAATGACCGCTTTTGTTACACTGTGGTGCATTTAGTTTTAATTTGTTGGATATGAGATTTATACATATCAGAGAGGGTCTCGGGCTGTAATAATAATATGAGCCTGAACAGCCGGAGCAGAAAGAGAGACAAGCAAATGCTTGCTGTTCAGTATGGTGGACAAATTCCAGCTGCTCATTTCAACAGCAAACTCAACACAAAGGTCACAGGACTTAGATAGGGATAACTTCAGCTCATTCGCAAACTTTCATTAAAATAACTGTGGATAGAGTAGCAAAGAAAACAGCGGACTATGGGAAAATGCTTCACAGATTCCAAAGTGCTCATCCCTTTCCAACGGCGTAACCCAAAGCTGATTTTTTTTTTCTTCTGAAGATCTCAGTGACGGAATTATTAAATTTACAGGTCTGGACAGAATGACATCATTTTAACAATATTGACTAATGAATTAAATTTGAAGGGAGGGAATGACATTTAAGTGACCGCGTCTTCTGAGTATTTTTGCTGTTGTTAGAAATAGAAAATGTTAGTTCCCAAGCTTAAGAGCCTTAACTTCACTCACAGGTGCCGCACCTCACTATGGGTCGACATGGCATTCTCCACAAAATAAGGCAGCTTCATCACAGCCTCATGAAAGGCTTCTATAACCAGAAGCATCCTGTTGGATCCACAAGCCACTTCCTCTTCGCCAGCCTTCAGAAAAAAAGAGCCATGAGGCGGTGCCGGTTCTGAGTCTTGACTCGATCGCTCTATGAGTGACGGACTGACAAGACAGCCTCGACTCATCCACTCTGCTCGGTGCTGTTTAAGATTCCACTCCTTCTGGAGCTCCCTCCCTTCCCTGAGTGTCTGTGTGTGGCTCGCAGACTGGATGAACATGCTGCAGTCTCCACCCGCCACCTGAGACAAACACAACTGTGCTTATGTAGTCTGTGTGTGCTGGCTCACAAGTGTGCCAAAAGCAAATCATGACATGTTCTTGCTGTAGAAAGCAGTCCTGCTGTTACCAGATGTATTTTTTGTATCTGTAAGCTGAAAATAAGTGGTTTCGTCTGTCATTATAATTGGCACTGTAAATGATACGCATTTGATTTCAACTTGTTTTGCCAGTACAAAAAAAAATCTCCACCTACAGGATCTTGTTTTGATGTTTGTAAAGTTTGACGAAGAAGAAGAACCTGTCATAGTGCTTTCTGGGGAACTTCCTAGGACCAAAAAAGCAGCAAGAACTGGCCACCTGCGAGAGGAGGCAAAAACTCTCAAATGTCATTATATGTTGCTATCTTGTTTCTCTCTTCAAGTGTTTACCAATGTTTGCCATAAACTTACATGCACTAAAAACAAACCATATTTAAAAAAACGAAGATTTTTTTTTTCACAAATCAGAACAATTCTTGGGTGTATCAACAATCTGTCAATGATCAAAAATACACCAAGATTGAATAATTCTAGCACACAACACTTGCTGAAATAATTACCAGCAGTAACTGGCCACTTTGACTTATTTCAATGGGAGTAACCTTGAATACACAGATAAAAGGAGTTACGAGCTTAGTCACAATTATGTGTCAATGTATCAATTTACACTACGCCTGTAGAATGCAAGTCCATTTAATATGGAATCATCCAATAGAAGCTACATTCACTTGTGATTTCCGCACAAGTCTAAACACAACGGTATGTCAGAAATGTGTACAATCTTGAAGCTAGACACAACTTGTCTCATGCAGAGTTAGATCACTATGCACAGTTAGGGTCAGTGCAGAGGTGTTGAAAAACATTTTGAGGCCCGGAGTAATTTTATAAGACAATTCTAGATTACTTACGAAACGACACTAGTTTTATTTGCAAAATAAAAAAATAAATACAACTTTCTCAGTAGATCTATTTTGTACTTATCAACATTATACAAGCCAGTGCAAACTTTGAGAACATGCAGGAAGACATAAGAGCAGTTATACGGCTCAGATGTAAAAGGATGGCGTGCTCTGGTGACTCCGAACTGGAGAAGTCAAAAGGAAGAGATCGACTTCTATGAGTCACAAAAAAAAAAAAAAAAACATTTCAGAAACAGGTTTATTGGGCTGATAAAAATAGAAACAGGTCTGTTTCCACAACAGTCCTCAAAACTCCCAAAATATCGTGGCCGTTCCATGTTGAAAACACTTTTGCCACTGTGTCCACATTTTCTATTGCCTTCATTTTAAAGGGTTAGGGCATATTTTACAGAATAATATGTCTTTGTGAAAGGTTAAGTTTTTCAACCCTTTGCCAAAATGACACCTTTGAACCAAATTCTCCTGAGGAAAAAAAACATGTCTTCAATTTGACACTAATTTCATCTTGGCTGATGCCAACTCTCATGTTGCCATTGTAAGAAAATTGTAAAACAAGACTGTGTATGAGCATACAGGGTTGCAGAAATATCCTGCCTTCGTCTGGTTCTGTGTAAAATGCACAGGCGGACAAATACTACATACATCTATTTAATGGTGATGTGTAAGTGATTTGAGACACATCTTACCTTTGATTCATACGCCGCTCATCTTCACTCCCAAATTCCTGAAATAGAGCAAGGAGAATATCTTAATTACACTGTGCAATTTTTAATGGTATATAATGCGGACAAGCTAAAACATAAGCATACATAAAGATATTAGACAATCAATCGTTATTTTGGGGCCAAGGAGTTACAATTCGATGCTATCGGGGCACCTGTATTGTGCCATGATGCTAAACTACTACCAGGTAAATTGCTCTATTATTAGATGATACTGTGGGTAAATGTTGATCGTTTTCAAAACTAAAAACAAACGTTTGCTGATGTCTTATGTTGAAAGAAAACAAAAACACAATCCGTCTGCTTTCGCGGAGAATGCCAAACACCAGAAAATATTTACTGTTGAGAAACTGAAATTCAAAAGATTTGTACACATTTAAATTAAACGTCTCTGAATGATTTAATTACCAAAATATTTATCGATTAATGTAATAACCGATTCATCATTGCACCATTAGTATGATTAAACAATGTGGTTAACGTGATACGATGCAAGTGTATCTGTTTGAGTAGCAGATGTTGGTGGTATATGCAGATGGGAGGGGTATGTTTATTTCTGATCAATCATTATGCAGTTATCACATTTCATTTCCCGTCCGATGCTCTTGAAGTGTAAATCGGGTGAACTAATCTTAAAATACAAGCTACTGAACATTAGCATCTATTACATTTCTGTTCATGCTTTCTTTTCCTGCAGTAGTACTCCACCACTGCACCCACCCCTCATAGAGCCGATGACATCATAGCTGCTGCAGCAGTTTTTACTGTTCCGTGTCACCGGACAACAGCAGGCTGCGCCAACAAATACTGATGCCTTTTTCAATTAGCAAAACTAAATATAAAAGTAGGGACTACTGCACAAATGTGAACAGCTACTGTGTAGTAAGAAAGTCATGCATGCTTACACTGTGCTATTTGGACAAGGTCATTTCAACACCACTTTTTGTGGATTTAAGATAGCTGTGGCCAAAAAAAGAAATGTAATTTTGAATCAAAATGCTGATTGTTTCAAGCTATCGAGTAAGTACATACTAAGAATGATAAATGAGTATGATACAACACAAAGCATGAAGTGAAAGGCCTACTTCAACAATTTTGTCATTTTGATTGCAGTAGGGGTGCACAATACTAGTGAGAGATTTTGGTCCGTGTTGCCTTTCATTGGTTAAGTGATGACATTTTAAAATACAGCCCAATACGAGGCAGTGCATTTAGACATTTTTAGTTCGGATCGTTGCTAAACTTGGTAGTTAGCGCCCCCATCAGATAGTAAAGACGAAGGTAACAAATCTGTTAAATTTGAAATGGGAAGTTGCTGTCATTCTGAACCAAACATTAATTCCAAGTGAACCGCCTCCCTCCAAAACGACAAAATAACACCGCCATGAGGGGTGAAAGTCTTTTTAATCGACAAATCCCAACAGAGCCGTCCAACGATCTGTTTCTGAAATCTAAGCAGCAATATGTCAATCCAAGCCATCAAATAAAACAAGAACGTCTCACAAGCTCTAAGACTAAATGTCTATCAGAGAATGAAGGACAACTTCAATAGAAGCGCATGGATGCAGTCTGCGTTCTTAGAGTGGGCAGAGTGTTTAATCAAATTAAATTAAAACGTCATTTTCACTGCTAGCCAAGCACGTCACGACCAAGCTACCGTTAGCTGCATTGCTTAGGAACCCAGCGCAAGCTAATCTTTGTTATCGTGATATCCCTGACCACGTAAGCGAATGTAATGGAAGCACTGGTTTGTTTGCCACTTCATTGAGCTAAAAAGCAACGAACGGCCGCTCGTTAAGTCTTCCGGCAAAAGGCCCTTCCTCCGGCACCATTTCCCCTCGTTAGCATCTTCCCATAAACACCACAACACCCTGAAGCATTTTTTTATAATAATCTTAATATTATTATGATGACTATTATTATTATCCTTATTATTACCATTTCCATCATCATTATTACTAGGATTATTTTTATTATTATACATCCATAACACTCCCCCACGGAGAGAACAGACCTCGCCCGCAGTGGTGGTCGTGGTGCTGGCGGTGGACGCGGCGCTGGGGGTCGGGGACCGCTGCAGAGTAACTAACGCCATGGCTGGAAGCGGAAGATGGACCGGCGGCCGTTGTGGCCTGGTGAAGCTGCCTGCTTGTGCTAGCTAGCTGCCCGGCTAACGACCCGCCTGGCGCAAACTGAATGAACAGATGGACGGAAGACGGAGGGGCGGTAGAGAGTGCCTCCACCGACCTCACGTCATGACACTTTCCATTGATTGGTACAGTAGTGTCGTACAGCGTACACTACTTGCTGTCATAGTTTGCGCGGATGATTCAAATGCAACATTCAGAAGACGTGAAGGGAAAACAGCATCAAAATGGATTGTGTTCAGAATACACGCACACTTCGTACAGTACACACGTGACTTGAATACTCGAGTATTGTGTATTTGATCAAGTTAGTACTGGTATCTGTCTGGGAAAAAAAAGTGGCATCGCACATCTCAAGTTAAAAAAACACTACTTGTATACACTGTTGTCATCATATTTTGTTTTATTATAAACAATAGGAACATAACCACATTTATTTCCCCTCGTAATTTGGATTTAAACAAGTAAATTCTTTTCGTAACTGGAAAAAATATGAATACAAACTTTTGTAATAAATTCTATACCAAAGCCATCCTTTCTCTATATTACAGCTTTTTTTTTTTTTTTTTTTTTACAAAAAAGCGTACAAAATGAATTCTTCACAGCGATTATAAACCAGATTTTAAGTAGAATGTTAATTATGTTCACTTTGATGTATTTACCCGCTAAGGAAACAAACAAAAAAACAAACAAATCAATTTCTGAACAAAAATAAAACTGAAATCCATACCATTACATTTATCATTAACGAATACCAACGTCAGTGATAGACTCCGCCCCTCGCACAAGCGACATCTGTTACACTTATTTGTGTTTTCACTCACATCGTGTGTGTTGATCGGCTTCTACATTGACGGTACAGTAACTTTCTTCGACACTAACACTGACTCAACGCGTTTCGCGATCACGTGTTTATTTTTGTAAGCTGAACCAAAAGTCATACCAGGTGAAGAGCGACGTTTGCAGAAATGCTAAATTTAGCCCTTGGGAATGTATAATAAATCCGACACAACCGGTTAATTCTGGTGGCGAACTTGAACTGTAAAAATAATATATCTAAACAGTTGCAGAGCAAAGACGATGTGCCCAAATCTAACAGCTCTAAGTGTACTGTGATAAGTCAGCGCAATACTATAAAATGAAATCTTTGCAAAGTTGCAATCCATTCGTGTCCTTTGACACCAATAGTTATTTAAATAAGAGCAACGAGTGATAATTCACACGCTAAAATTGGTTTAAACCTAAACTCTGCCCCTTCTGTGCAGTGCTTGTACAGTACATGCTATTTTAAAATTTGACTTACACTTGGATATTCCACTGTACCGGAAATAGTTGTGTGGATTATCCATTTTGTGTTCTGTTATTCCAGATATGCGTGTGGCTGTAATAGGTGCTGGAGTCATCGGTCTGTCCACAGCTCAGAGCATTTATGAGCGGTATCATTCCATCGTCAATCCGCTGATCATCGAGGTGTATGCAGACCGCTTCACCCCACTGACCACCAGTGATGGAGCGGCTGGCCTTTGGCAACCTTATTTTAATGACAAAGGCAATCTTCAGGAGAGGTACTTATTTTCTTTTTGACTCCTCTTGAAAATGTTCTGGTTTCAATGCCACATTCTTCTTACCTTCAGGGAATGGTGTAAACAGACCTTTGACTACTTGGTGAGCTGTCTCCGTTCACCAGAGTGTGTAAAAATGGGTATTTTCCTCCAATCTGGTTACAACCTCTGCAAAGAACCAAAACCAGTGAGTAAAACTTCGCATTTCACCTAAAAAAAATAACTCAAACTAAAATTTGGGCGTTATTTTGATTTATATTTTTAAGTGAAATATACAAATGGAATATCTAGTCACATGCTTGTCTGATAGTCCATATAACTTTAATCAATGATGAATATTGTCAGCAATAGTCATAAAATAATAACTGAGATTTTATGAAGGCACTTAAAACCGCAAGCAGAAAGTCCACAAAGATCATTGCAATAGACAACTACGTATCTAGTCAGAAAGTTTTTGTGAGCAGGAACCAACATTTAAAGACACAGTCCTGGGCTTCAGAAAACTCACAGAGCGAGAGCTGAAGATGTTTCCTGGCTACAGGTAGAATCCAACACACCCTGCTGTGTGAACACAAAGCATAATTTATAATTATACTGGTCTCGTGGAAATCGTGAAACCTTCATCCGATAGTGTTTTACTGCACGACTGAGTTAATTTGTAACACACCTATTTCTTTTAAATTGCCCAATACCCCCTTTTTTTTTTTTTTTAGTCATGGCTGGTTCAACACTGCTATCATGTTGGAAGGTAAAACATACCTACCTTGGCTAATGGACTGGTGAGTTATTGCACAAATGCACACAAATATGGTTCATACTACATATCTTAGTGTCTTAATCCATGAGCCAGTTTGATCTGCACAGTTTAAAAAAAAAATATATATAGTATATATATAAGATATTACCTGATTGTTGTAACCTGAATTGAACCAGGCAAAGGTCATGTTAAGACTATTTTGTAAGCCATTAAACCATGAATGGAGAACTTGTATTCCATATTGTATTACTTTGCCCCTTGTATGTAGAACGAAATCATCACAACAAAGCCAAGTAGATAAGGGAATCAAATAACTCTATTGTTAACCAGTGACCGCTTTTGACAGTAGTATCATCTGTGCAAGCTGGGACGAGAAAGCAGTTAAGATTAATTAAAAATAGACCCGTTGCGTATATTTTTTTCCTTTATGATTCAGTCCAGCAAGCTGTCTGCTAGTGAACTCTGCAAAAGCACTTTAGATAGTCCAGGTATAGTCTACATGTCAAACCACACTATAGTAAATCAGTAGCGTAGCAGAAACGAAAACATCATAATGAGCACGTTCTGTATTAATATCAAATTTGGTGTCCTCCTCAGGTTGGCAAAACGGGGTGTGAAGTTTTACCAGAGGAAAATAGGCTCATTTACAGAGGTTAGCTTTTTAAACACTAGTGCACTCACAATTAAAGCCCCAAATTCGTTGAGATTATTATATATATTGTAAAAATAAAATCAGAATTTCTAATAATACTGTGACTCAGGATCATCATTTAACTAATAGATGTCACTTTTAAACTGAACATTTATACATTTGGTTGAATGTGAAAATGTTCAGCAAATACGTACTTTTGTTTTGTGTGTTTTCATAAAATAATTCTTCTTCCCCATTTGTAGCTGCAAAAACATGGTGCCGATGTGATAATAAACTGTACTGGGTTGAGATCCGGAGACCTCCAACCTGACTCTGAGATCCAGCCAGCCCGGGGACAGATCATAAAGGTTAGGCGGAAGTTCAGTCTTTGGGGAAGAGTGAAAAAAGTAATTACTTCTTCATATTCCTATTTTCTAGGTGGAAGCCCCATGGTTGAAGCATTGGATTTTGACCCACTCTGAGGGGTCACCATACAGCTCACCATATATCATACCAGGGTAACACAAGTGACCTGACGCTGACAATTTCTCAGCCACTTTTCACTGTATTCCTGGTAATGGTGGAGCTGGGATTTGTTCGACTGTCCCTTTATGACAGGACTCCCACCACAAATGTTTTTTTTTGCTGGCGATGTGAGCATTTGCACCAGACAGAATCGATTAGATGCGAGACTGCAGCAACTACAATTAACTTTTAACACGAAGGGATGTGGACAGCGAGACTTAAAAAGTAGCATTTCTATTTTACACGTACTGTATCTTTTATACACGCTAGAGGTGGTTGCAACGTTGTGTTAGTGTTAATCATTTTGCTGTCTTGTTGCCAGAGTGCTGCTTTCTCTTTTCTCTTTTCACAAGTACGTGTCTGCAGGAGTCGGTTTGTGGCAGTTGGCGGGGTGTTCCAGTTAGGAAACTGGAATGAAAGCAATGATACTGCCGATCATAAGAACATATGGGAAAAGGCTTGCCAACTTGAGCCAAGTCTAAAGGTCACGTATTACAATTCTTAACATGTACAATGTGCACCTAGAAGAAGTAAAACTAGGACATCTCAGACGTTGTTGCTAACACGACGAACACACAGTTACCCTGGAACAGAAAAGCGCCTTCCCAAAATTGTTCCCACAAAATTGGAAGCACACAAAGGGCCTTAGATGAGAAAAAACAGGGGGGGTGGGGGTATACATTAACCTACTTTCTGCTAAGGCAGATAAAAAAAATCATGCACTGTGACCTTGCATTGTCTGTGTTATTGTTTTCTTGCCACAGCATGCTAAGATAGTGGATGACTGGACCGGCCTCAGGCCAGCTCGAAATAAAGTCAGACTGGAGAGAGAGACCATACTGTGTGGTGCCACTGCGGTCGAGGTGATTCATTCAAAACATCTGATTAGAATTCCAGATATAAACACTGGTCTTCAGCGTCTGAGTTACTGTGATTTTCCTGTAGGTGATTCACAACTATGGCCATGGAGGTTTTGGACTGACCATTTGCAGAGGTTGTGCACAGGAAGCAGCCAGGCTTTTCGGCCAGATTTTGGAACAAAAGGGAGCGGGACCAAAAGCTCACTTGTGAATTACTTTTTAGCATTTGAGACTTAATTGTAATTAAATCCAAACCTAATAATGTCTTTATAGTAAGGGACAATTGTTATTCACTCATATATATAAAAAAAATTAAGATTAACAAATTAACTCAAATATAAATATGCCTTAAATATAGCTTGCAAAATCCCTGTAACAAATAATGACATCAAATTGTATCTTTTACAAAGATTATTTACTATCATGATGTGGTACATTTAGCTTTTTTTGTGTGTTGACAAGAATAAGTGTACATTAAATCTTAATACTGATTCAATTAAATGAAATTTCAAATAAAGTGCAAAAATACATCCATCTATTATTTGAACTTATACTTCATATCACCTTTTTTCCAAAGAAACGGAACGAGAGCTGATGAATTCTTTACAGAGGTATACATTAAGTTTAATGACTGTGTTTAGTCTGAATTAAACATTATAAAGTGTAATGTTTAGAATCCAATGAGAACCAAATTGTCACATTATAGGTATCGTATTGTGATCGCAGAATTTCAATATTTTTCATCAGACTTAAGCATTGTAGGATCTGATGAAAATATATAAAATACTTCGATACTTGAATCCAATCATGTATTTTTAGGCAAATGCAATTGAGTCATATTTCAAAAATATTGCAGACGACACACACATACACACACACACACGGCACATACTAAATATTTTGATGAATATACTGTCAACATATCTCACCAACGTCAAAAATGATCATGGCGTAAATTAATATTGCTACTGGAATTGTCTTCTCCATTTTTTCTTTTAAATTGGCGTTTGCGCTTGGGTACCATCATTATGATACACATACTAATTAGTTGGCTATTTTCTCTATCCTGCAGTGAATGAAAAAAAAATATTGTACAGAGGCCTCGTACAATTGAAGTAAATGTTTTCCAGGTAAATAATATATGTGTATCTTTTAAGGCTTTTTTTTTTAGTTGTAATATTTGAAGTAATACAGTTTTCCAATGTTTATGTTTTCCCAAGTCTTAGACCAGTGAGTCCCAATCTTTTTACTTGTGTACCCCCAACCCTTTTTGTCATACCATGAGTTTCCCCTCGCTCGTGTTGACGATTCTCTAAAATGTAACACAAACTATTAAATGAAAAAAAATTTGTTTAACATCTTATTTCTTTGTTAACTCAAATTAAACAGAAAAAAAAATATATTGCCTTGAAAATAAGTTAAAAAAAAAGGAGATCATTGAACAGTTCCCCTTTAAAGAATAATATTCAAACCCACTGTAGCAGTTTTACTTCATCAGTCATCAAAGCTTCTATGAGTCACTCGAGGTGACACGTGGCCGCTGTAATTTTGATGCAGGAAATCATTAAATGCTCCCATGTACCTCCTGAAATGAACTCCTGTACTCCTATGGGTTCGCCTACCCCTGGCCTGCACTGACCTATGACTGTAGCGCGTTTCACCTTTTCACTTGCATCACACAAGATTCAGACACTGCCCCCAACTTCTTCTTGATTTCACTCATTCAGTGGTCAATGCCATGGATTTCAACCATTCTGTTGGAAGCATAAAGTGGCAAAACGGATGGCAATTTTGGATGAAGAGTTACGTGCAGTGACATGACATTTTGTGCCGTCTTCCTCTCTGAAGTCATGTTTGTGCCTAGAATGTAGATGGGACTTGAGATTCTGCAGCTTTTTTGTCCTTCGCGCTTCACCGTTATCTCAAACATTGCTCAGCCCTGAGAGCCGGAGCTGGAATGAGGGATTGGCCCTGAGTTTTGTGAGGAAGAGGCTCGACCCATCATTTCCTGACCCCACTGGCGGTGGCTGGATTCCTGCAGGCCTCGTCCCGTTGTCTCAATTGGCAGTGCGCAAGATGCGACGGCGGCGAGCAGACAGCAGCAGCAGTACACCGAGAGAGCCAAATACACAGATGACTCCAACAGCACCTGCAAGAGAAACCAAAATAGTCACTTTATATTCTACTTTGTTAGTTAAGTGCCAAATTTACCTGTGCAACAAAAGGTGTGATGAGGGCACCAACTCGAGCCATCCCACTGCTTGTTCCCAAACCCAAAGCCCTGGTTGCAGTTGGATACACCTGGAGAACATAAAAGACTGTGAAGGTCCTACTAATTCTCTTTCTCTATGACTGCTGTCTTGATTTGATTCAAAATACATCTATTCACTGCAGAGTTTCTGTGAATACTAACCTCTGGAGTATACACATAAGCAACCTGAAATCCTCCAGCAATGAAAGCTCTGGCAATAAAAATCAGCACTGTCATGGAAACTCTGCAACAAAACGAGAAGCCACGCCGGCTTTATGACAATGACATAACTTGATTAAAAACAGGACAATATCGAGAACAAGGTTTTCCGTTTACCTCCCCACACAACCATAGAGTGGAATGATGCACATAGAGAAGACAAAAAAACACAAGGCCATGGTCTTCCTTCTTCCTAAGCGATCGATCGCCCACAAAGTCACCAACAGTCCTGTGGAACAGGAACCCATAAAGTCAAGATACAAAAAACAGAGATACATTGGAGGTGGTCAATTTTAATATCTTTCAATGTGTGATCTAGTAAAAAAAAAAAAAAAAAAAAGTCCAGCATATTATGTACAATTTTAGTCCGTTTCAATTTTACCCGGGAATTCCGATAAGGTTGTCCACAAAAGGTCTTTGTAGTCATCGCTGTTCAAGTATTTACACTCCAAGTTGCATCTGCTCTCCATTTTATTACCTTTGCGCTCTAGGGGGAAAAACATAACACAGGTTAGAATTCTAGTTTGGATCAGTACAAGTGTCTGTAGTTTTATGCTAACTCCCCAAGAACCGAAAATAACAAAAAAAAGTAATCGTATATAGGGCAGTAACTCACTTCCGCATGCCCCTCCCTCCTGAAAGAGTTCTGTGGTGAGCAACACAAGGCCGTAATATGAGAAGGCGTTTGCAAACCTGAAGACAAGAGACACAACAATCTCAATATGAAGCTAAATACGTATAATAGAGTGAATGGAATGACATTTTTGTTTCCTGCATTTACCAAATAAACCACAGAAGGACTGTTGTCCAACGGAATTGTGACGAGAACAAGTCCCGAAACTTCCCACGATCCTCCTGATTAAAAAAACAGAAATCAAGAGACTGGCAACAATCACAAGTCATAGTGCAAAAAAAAGTGTAATTAGATTTGGAGCGTTGCAGAAAGTGATATACTTGTTTGGCTGCAATGAGTTTTCCCAGCGGCATGGGTACTCCATTCTCCATGGCAATCCGCTTCAAAGTCGCCAGAGCTTTTTCTTGATTCCCCGTCAACACATCGTATCGAGCACTTTCAGGTAGCCACTGCCGCCCAAGTGAAGAGATTCATCAATCAACAAAGCTTCTTAATGAACATGTATGATTTAAATGAGACGCATCTGACACTTTGGTGACAGAAATTTGAGTAGACTTTAGACCAGGTAAAACTAGGTCTAAGTTGTGGTGCAGGTGGTGTTACATAATTTTGTAAGTCTCTGTGCCTACTCCTAACTTTATACTCACGAAACAAAAGATGGCAAAGATGAAAAGAGGGATGGTAGAGAGGCCGAGAAGCCAGCGCCAGCCCAGAGAAGGCATCACTAGAATTGCAAGAAGGACCTCAAACACCGTGCCCAGAGCCCAGAATATCTGTTGGGATGAAATAATCACCACAGAATAAAACGTCCAGCTGCAAATGATCTGTACTGGACAGATGAAGAGAGATGAGCTTGACAGTACAAACCTCAATAAGCAATATACACGTTGCTCTGGACTTCATGGGAAGAAATTCAGCATAGAGTGTGACCCTAAGAAATAGATAACACACACTGCTAATTTGAAGTCTTGCTCTGTAAATCGTACAAAACGGATGGATGAGGGATACGCACGACTGCGGGGCTCCACCGATGCCAAAGCCAACCAGAGCACGGAGGAAGAGGATCCAAGCATAGATGGGTGCAAAAGCACTCATAATACCATAGAACATTGTCCACAATACACTCATTGTCAGACCCTGTGTATAAAATGTAAACATAAGATAACAGTACGTATATCAGCATTTTGGCAAAAGCTTGATGTTTGCATTCACAGTACTGTGAAAATTTATTTTTGGCACCTTGCTCAGGGGCACCTCAACAGTTGTCATGAACCTGTTTAGCAAACAGTTAAATTATTTAAGTAAATACATTTAAAATTAAATAAATTGAAATGAACAGTTGAATTATTTTTTATCCACAGACCTGACTCCCTCCTATTCCAAAGAATAAGCCCTTACAGATGAGCTACTACCACCCCTATTTTGGTCGGAAAATGTATTTAATCCGCTTCAACAAAAGAAAACAACCGTAAACACGGAGCTCCTCAAGAAAACAAGCCAGTCAAAATGGCTTAGAATGAAGCTATCAAGCTATCAGCAACCCGTCAACACAAACAATATTCATCATCATCATTTTCACTCATGAATAAGTGATTCATGCTACAGAAAACGTACTTACCGTCTTCCTTCCATATTTGTCAGATATGTTTCCCCAAAGAGAGGAGCTGATCATCATTCCAATAAACACCGCCTGTGGTAATTGAAAAAACATAACTTCATTTATTTCAGTAGTGCAATTCAAAAAGAAAAACTCACATACTATGAACTGTATACTTACTACGCAGATTTACTTTGACGCATCAAATTCAACATTTCAAGAAATGATATCACCCCCGAAATAAACAAATAGATGAATGAATAAATGAATAAAAAATTTAAATAAATAAATGAATAAATAAATAAATAATATTTACCGATGTAAGAAATGCCACCTCAAGACTTAAATAAATAAATAAATAAATAAATAAATAAATAAATATTTACCGATGTAAGAAATGCCACCTCCAGACTTGGAAGTCTCCATTCACAGTGAAGCTGTGGAGCTAAGATGCTTAGAATCATCATCTCCATTGCGTCTGCCATCTAAACACAATAATCAGGAGTTCAATGACAAAATATATCAAATATAACACTGTACATAAATACGTAATTCAGAGGTGTTGTAGGGAAATCCTCACCCAGGACAGACCAGTGAGGATGGAAAGCTTCCACTGGAAGGTTCCAAAGCCAATTGCCTCCACGGCATCCTCAACCATGAATGTGTCTAAAAGTAAGTTAAATAGCTTGTAAATATTACGTGGGAATACAACACATCTTGCTTATAAAATTCCAGAGATAAAATCCAATGACGTCCCATCATACTGCCTACCATCAGTTGGGTTGGCAAACTCCCGAGGGACAAGAGCTCCATCTGCGAGGGCCACAGGCTCCACCTCTTTTGGCTCTGCCACTCGCACTGCTGCAAAAGACTCTCGACTTTCACCATCTTCCTCCGAGCGCGTGCTCTCACCCGTGTGACGGAAGCGAATGACACTAAAAATGAAATAGGAAATCTGTAAATCAGCCTAAACGGGGAAGCCCAGACGAGGGGAAGCCCTGATGGAGGGATCCTAGGCCAGCTGGGAGACAATGTCTCTCCAGCATGTCCTGGGATTCTACGCATTGGGATCTCTTCAAAATGAGTGTCATTTGATTTACTGGTGACCCAGTCCAGGGTGCACCCAGCCTAAGTCAGTGGGAATGAGCTAGAGACCCTTGTGAAAACATCCATCCATCCATCCATCCATTTTCTGAACCGCTTAGTCCCCACGGGGGGCGCGGGCGTGCTGGAGCCTATCCCAGCCGTCATCGGGCAGTAGGCGGGGGACACCCTGAACTGGTTGCCAGCCAATCGCAGGGCACACAGAGACAGACAACCAATCGCACTCACACTCACACCTAGGGACAATTTGGAGTCTTCAATCAGCCTGTGGGAGGAAACCGGAGTGAACATGCAAACTCCACACAGGGAGGGCCGGAGGTGGAATCGAACCGGCACCCTCCTAACTGTGAGGCGGACGTGCTACCCAGTGCGCCACCGAGCCGCCCCTTGTGAAAACAACAAACGCAAAATGAATGTTGACTCTATATAAGAGTTATGTGGCTGTCATACCAGTTCCACACAACTGCATTTTGATTGAAAAACTATTTTTTTGCATAACCCAATTATTATGCCATAGTGTCAATTTTTGACAAAGACAAAATATTAAAATCTTGTTATTGTACATAATCATAAAGTATATAATGGCAGGGGCCGGCAACATGCTCCCCGCTGGCAATGTATAAGTTCATTACAAAATGTAAACGCTTGGAGATTTCCAAAGTGTTGCATCTTGATATTCATTCGTCCATTGCTTTTTTCCATTGCAATCATTGCGTTTTGTGATTAACTTTTGAAAATTGTGTTTGACTTTATGTATTTGATATTACATGATTATCATACAGCACAGAAAAGGTACACTAAAACAGTAAAAAAAAAACAACAACACGCCCCCTCTCCCCAAATAAAAACAATCTTAAAATGAAATAAAACCAATGTGACACCCCCACCAAAATAGAAGAGTGGTAACAATAGCACGCACTTCATTTTATCTGCCATCACTAATCATGCAAGCATACCATTGGCATCAGCACCACGCATTTTTGCCACTCATGATTCCTTATTGTGAATTTAAGCGATTATTATTTGAGCAAATTACACAGAAAAGAGATGGTATACGCTTTGTAAGATCAGTGTAGTTAGCATATCTAACAACCCAGTATTACTTTCAAGTACCACTGGCGAATAGGCTGTCATTAAGGAATCAATTGATTGTTAAGGTAGATAAGTCATCATTGTCTAAATCAGAGCATACCGGCCTCCTACAGACAAACGACACGCCAAAACGACGACGCAGCTTCAGAATGCTACATGATTTTGACGATTTCCCACAGCACTATCTCCTGGTATTCTGAATGTGTTGACATCGGTTGACATCACATGACGCTGGCGCTTTAATACAATGTGAGCTAGCTGTGTTGTGTCGCGAGCTGGCCGCACAAACAAGTGACACACTGATAAATTAGATGCTAAAGAAAATGACAAATGTTTTAACTCACGGCAATTGTCTCAGCTGGAATAGATCATCGTCCATTTTGGTGTTTATATTCTGACGCTCCGTATGCCCTCATCGCCATACATGATCACGACGAGCTGCGATTTCAGCACTGAGGAGAGCGACCCACTGATGGCCAATGAGAAGCCACGATACACAGACAGGGCAAACACTGGACGAGTTTAAATGACAACGAAGTAGATTATAATAAATCCCTGAATATATCATTATTTATATTTCAGGTATTTTATATCTTTCATTTAATAGCACTTGATCACTAGAAAATGTAGGAAAAAATAATGGGAGACGAACACAGCTGATTTAAAAAAAATATATAATAAATTACAATATAATACTTTAACGAGAAGACTCGATAATGAAGGTGGTCAAATATAACGTGAATTTATGGGTCGGAACTTTTTTACAGTGAACGCATTGGTACGCACTTTTGTGGCTCCCCTCAAACAATGCCGATAAAGACAATAGTTCCGCAACAACAACAGCATGTTGTGGTGCGGACCAGAGAGCTCAGATAAGCTTGTCAGACAGTACCTGGGCACTGGACCAAGCGCCAGGTAAAGTATTCTCCTTGAAAGACATCACATTAAGCTCCTTATCGTTAATGGTTCACTTGGTCAAAATAGAAACGGGTCATGACACCGCCATGCGTCGCGCTCAGCTGACAAACAAGACAGACAAACAAGCGACCGGTTTAATGCCCTTGTTACTAATCCTTAGCCAAGAAACACGTACCAGTGCAATGTATCAGAAATGTGTTAATATTGGACTCCTGCGAATTTAAGACTGCACATCACGGGAAGATAAACTCGGTGTTACTGGTAAGTTAGCATACATGCTAATGCGAGCATAATTACACATACAAATGGCTGGCTTCTTCCTGTAAACGCATGCTGGAGTCAGTGATTGCACTGTTTTGTCTCTACTTGCCTTGAGGCAGGAAAAACATTCACCTTTAAGGGGCGTGCGAAAGGACCATTTAATAACTATACACTGAATATAAGAATACAATTTAACACATAAACCAGCAAATACCAGTTGTGCGCAGTATTCCAACCAGTCCTTCCTCTCCATGCAGCAATAAGAGCATGCTCTCCATGTGTCTTAATAATCCTGACCAGCTCAAATAAGTTGTGCTGTATTGCCTGTAATTGCCATGCTTCGAGAGATAATTGAACTACATTCATTATATCCTGTCTTCATTAGAAACAAGATGCTCAAAAACTGGGGTGTCATTGGTGGTGTTGCAGCAGCCATTGCAGCTGGTGTCTACGTTTTGTGGGGCCCCATCACAGAACGAAAAAAGAGAAAGAGAGGTGAGAATTGATGCACAATGCCCACCGTGTAGTGTTCTAACAGTGAGCCGTGTTTTCTTCCAGGCATGGTTCCTGGTCTGTTGAACTTGGGCAACACTTGCTTCCTGAACTCTTTGCTTCAAGGTCTGGCAGCATGCCCGTCGTTCATCCGGTGGCTGGAAAGGTTTTCCAACTCACCCGCCATCCAGTCGCACAAAGAAAACAAATTGTCCACAACACTTCTCCAGCTTCTCAAAGGTTATAAAGCAATGTGGGAGGTGTAAAAGCAAAGCCTACTTGACACAGCGTTACAGCTCCAAATGTAGACGGGAAGGTTGTTTCTGTTTTGACAGCTCTGTCCAATAATGAGCCTGGAGATGAAGATGTGCTGGATGCAGGATCCTTGCTGGATGTTCTCAGACTGTACCGGTGGCACATCAGTTCATTTGAAGAGCAGGTTGGTCTTTTTTTTTTTTTTTTTTTCCATTTGTGGAAGCTGGTTTGTGTTATTGTTACTCTTCCTTATTAGGATGCCCATGAACTCTTTCATGTTCTAACATCATCTCTCGAAGAGGAGAGGGACCACCAGCCAAAAGTAACACCCTTGTTTGATATGCAGTCGCTTGAGGTAAGCAATCGTTTTCCAACTTTAAATGTTAGAAGATTTTGAAACACATCACCTGTGCGCTAATGCATCTAGGATTTGTGAACAGATTTTTGCACAGTTGTTTTCCTTTCAACACAATCTATTTTTTTTTTTTTTTAAATAAAGTGGATTTGGTACATTAAAAAGGTGTACCATATTAAGTTTGAATGAATGAATCTGTCTTTTTTGCTCAGAGTCTTCCCAATCAAGATGAGAGAACAAAGACTTGCAGAAGTCGAGGTAAGAAGGGAACTTTGACTTAGTCTTAGATCAGAGCGCATACATCATCAAAATAATTTTCTGTCTTCCTTTTTGCAGCCCCTCTGCACCCAATTCCAAACCCTTGGAAGTTCCAGCATCCTTTCCATGGCCGTTTAACGAGTAACATGTTGTGCAAGCGCTGTGAGCATCAGGTAAGTTTATTTTACATGAAAACACAAAGGTGGGAGCTGTTTTTTGGATGGTAGCGAAGAGCTTAACTTATTTCCATTGTTGGAACTCAATACGCCTTGCATCATCCTCATGCAGAATATTTTTTTTTCAGAGTCCGGTGCGATATGATTCCTTTGAAAGCCTTTCATTATCAATCCCTTTGCCTCAGTGGGTAAGCAGAATCGAACCTACCAAAATGTAAATGTTGCTTTACTGTGATGACTACAGTATTTGTGTTTAGGGTCGACCGGTCTCTCTGGATCAGTGTCTACAGCATTTCATCTCCTCCGAGACTATCAAGGAAGTGGAGTGTGAAAATTGCACCCAGGTGATTACTCAAATGAATTTCCTTGGCTAATGCATGGAACTAAAAGGCTTATCTCGTTCTTTTCCTTTTTTAGCTTCAACGTGGGACCAAAATTAATGGACAGCTTCTGGAAAGTCAGCGGACAACGTTTGTAAAGCAGCTTAAATTGGGAAAGGTAATTTTTTGCTGAATTTCGAAGAATGGTTGACTTTGGGCAAAACCAAAATTGCTTGGCAACATTTTCCACCCACAAAGTACGAGCTCTATTGTTTATTCTTGCAATCATTTTTTCCCCCATCCAACGTGCTCCTTTCTTTTTCAGCTGCCCCAGTGCCTTTGCATCCATCTGCAAAGACTCACATGGTCCAGCGAAGGAACCCCAATTAAACGACAAGAGCACGTTCAGTTCACGGAGTATCTATGTATGGACCGCTACAAACACAACGCCTCCATACAGACGAGTCTGCGCACCAAATGTGCAAGGAAGCACCAAAAGGGAGAAAATTCCAGCAAGAATGCGGAAAGGCCTACTGCGAATGGCACAGGTATGGGTTAGTCATCATCAAGCCCGTTTCTATTGTCACATGCATTCATAATTTATTATGTGCTCTGCAGATGCAGGGCATCATAACAACAACAAACCCTTTGCAAATGGAAACTGTTCATCTGTCTGTTTACATTCTACTTGCGGGACCACTCAGCTCGGCCTTACATATGACTACCGGTAAGCTGCCTTGACTACTACATCTAACTATTACAAGGGAATATCCAGTGGAACCTAAATCCACTTGTTTGGAAATTGATAATAGAATTTGAAATTAAAGTTGACCATAACCTTATTGCTTTAAATGTGAGTCAGTTTACATCTCTCCAACCGTAAAGGCTATGCAGGGTTCTTTCAGCGAACGTAAACACAATCTTTATCTCCTTTCCACCAGATCCAACGAGTACCTTTTCCAACTCACGGCTGTACTGGTTCACCATGGTGACATGCACTCAGGGCATTTTGTAACATACCGACGCAGCCCCTCCCCGCCTTGCAGTTCCTCGCCGTATACCTCTCAGTGGCTCTGGGTGTCCGACGACTCTGTTCGCAAAGCCAGCCTACATGAGGCGCTCTCCTCCAATGCCTATATGCTCTTCTACGAGAGAGTCCAGAAGCAGAGCGCCCCGTTGCATTCGCAGGAGTAAGTGCTGGCTCAGAGGCTAAATTAATTCTGCTGCCTTTCCAGTCATACTCACACAAACGAATGTGCCCAATTTTAGCACGGTTGATGGAGTTGACAAGAGCATCATTTGACTGTAGGGTATTTTGTGTGCGGATCACGCAACGACTTGCCGTCATGGGATGTTGCTGCTTTATCCAAAGTGGGAGATTCCAGTTCCAAAGACTGTGGACATGACTTCAACTATTTGGTTTGCAAAGGAAACTAACTGGGGAATGTGATAGTACAGTACATTCCTGGTTCAAATTTGAATACGTTCATGTATGACAAATTTACTCTTGATGTTTTAAGAACTCAATTTGAATGAAGGTTGGAACTCGATCAGAATTTGATGATTCGGACTCATTCGCACTAATGGAAATCATTCCCAGTGATTTTGCAATGTATGTAGACATCTTGTTTAAATTATGCTTAGTTATTTGGATCTGTTTGTAATTGTTGTAAATAATGACTATTTTCATACTATAGCTGCGCATTTGAAGTTAAAGTGCCACGTTGTGTGAAATTTTTAATATGAAGCCATATGTGTGTGTGACAATTGTTTTACTCTGTAAATATTTGAAGGATTATTTGGTGGCCAAATTCAACTTTGTCACAAGAGGCGCTGTATTAGATAAGTCCAAATAGTGGCTTCTCTTCAAGTTATCCTCAATATTTTTTTAACCCTATTACTTGTAACTGCCACTTTCCTTCCAAACCAGTTGAGAAGCAAGGATGTGGAGCGGATGCCTATTGTTAATATTTACAATTTGCACTTTAGTACAATATATTTGTGTGAAATGTTTATGTGCAATCTCTAGAACTAACTGTTTTCTGATATTAAAAAAAAAAAGAATAAAGTAAATGTTGTAGTTTTATGTGCAAGGTACAGCTGTTTACAGACAAACCTCTGACACGGTTCCTGCAATCAGAAGATTGCTGTAACTTGTGCGCCTGTCAACAAGAACACCGTTCCTTGTATGAAATGTGAAGGAGCCTTAGCCCTGTTCTGGGGCTGAAATGAGTAAAGTAATGTAGAAGTCAAGGATGTGGTGATAGTGTCTACTGTTTCCTGGTGGACACAATACGTCTAAATGTGAGGTTAATGCGAGGTAGGAGGACTTTCCTTCGAACGGGAAGGCTGTGATACCAGAAAGTGTTGGTAGGCGAGTTCATGAGGAGCAAGCTTCCATGGGCTAGCACCAGCTTGACAGGCTCGATGTGGCGACTGCTTTGTTTACCTCGAGCATCCCTGTGGCGGAAAACGAAATCTCGTGCAGCGCCGAGCGAGACTGAGGCAATGGGAGACTGAGGATCTAGCTCCTTCTCGTCATCCCGATGCTCACCCATGTGATCCTGGCCATCTTTGTACCTGGAGAAGACAACAGTTAGTTCAGTTGAGTATCAAATCCATTGTAGCCAATACTGGTTATATTTCCTACCTGTTGATCAGGACAAAATTGAATGTATGTCCTGTTATTTTGGTGACACAATCCCGAATATATTCCAGGGTGGGAGTCCATGGGCAGGCTAAACGTGCCACTCCAGAATAAGTGTACATTAATCCTGTATCTCCATATGTCGCCTGTTTCCTGGGTATATCGTACACCTTTCCAAACACTTGCACCTTTGCTTCTTCCCCTGGAATATAAAGCCAGAACGTGTCACTCAGCCACTCCTTACCTTTAGAATAATACGACTACTCTCACCTGTTGAGTAGACCACCTCCTCCTCTAGTTTTTGGAAAAGGTGGTCAGCTTCCTGCTTGGTGAAAAGCAAAGCATAATCACAGTCCAGACCTTCTGATTCTACTTTTTGCCATGGAACAGGATCTGAGAAGTCATCTTCCTCAGCATCCACTGATTGTTCCTTCACTTCAATTCGATCTAATTTGAGCTTCTTGGGTGGATTTGTTATCTCGGTGTCATCAGGGCATGGTTGTTTCCGCATAAACTTCTCCATTTCATTTATTTGAAGACTGACAGCATCTGTACATATAACAAGATATATTATTGTCTTTGTGGCACTTGTCTGCATTGTCCATGTAGATAAGACTATCCGTTTGTTTGACATTTTTGTTTCAACAAGTTTGAGAGGCCCTGTCGTAATCCGAGCTGCCGTGCATATTGTAAAAAGCCCCCAAACACTGTTAAATTTAGCATGAACGTGTTGCAAAACATAAGCTGGTCGTGAACGCCCCACGGCGCGTTTCGTCACTTCCGTAGCGCGAAATATTCATTCCGGGAGTTGACACCGCAGCATCATTTCCACCGTGCTTTAGTTTGCATATTTCAATTATATATATAGTCATTGGTCGGGAACTTATCGCCGAAGTAAAAACATGATTAGGCAGAAAACTATCAATTCATTTTTCATGCGGACCTCCAAAAAGTTGTCTTGCAAAGTTTCAAATGAACCGGAGCGGAATGCTAAAGACTCGGTAAGCGTTAAGTTATTTTTGTACGCACGCTTTGTGACTTCTTTTTTAAAACGCACATGTGCAAGTAGCTCCAGCGACGCGTTTGCACGAGCTGTCGTTTTCTTCAAGCAGCAGCGACAACTACGCTCCATTCAAAAGCACCACTCCGTTTTGCATCGTTCATAACTCACGTGAACATGTTTGCACCGCGCTGCCGACGGGTTTGTCAGGTCGTTTGCTTCCGTGTTCACTCCTTCTCACCCGCTTGGTGTTTTGCACACTTTACTCCAACCATGCAGAAGAAGCGCAAGTTCTCGGCGGTTGATCCGGAGCCCTCCAACCCACCGTCGGCTTCCCTGTCTCAAGAGCAGATGGACATGATCGCCCGTAATAAGAAGGCGGCGTTGGTGAAGCTCTATTCGTCTCAGACCCCTCACGGGTTTGGAGAGAGTTGGCAAAAGGCGCTGGCTGCTGAATTTGGGAAACCTTACTTTAAACAAGTGAGTGGGCCACCTCTGATTCTGTCAGGGATGGCGCTACAACGGGGCTAGGGGGTGCTGCAGCACCTTGAGCTATCTGTGTAGTCCCACTTAAAACCACCTTTCAACATTTGCTATGATATTGTAAAATATTATTTAAAAAAAACACATATTTTTACTTAGCTAGGCAAAATGGCAAGTCTGGCAGCAAGAAGTCCAGCTTCCCTCATGTTGCACAACTGTTTACAGATACTTTAATATGTACTCAAATTTTCTAGATTAAGATAATATATTTGATATTTTGTGTGTTATTTTATTAAATTCAAACAGCAGCTAAATTGCGAGGTGAGGCAGACGGTACAGCACAGCAACAAGATTTACCATTGGTAGACAAAATAAACTTGTCAAGTTTTTGAGAAAAATGATGCAAATAAACATGTTTCCTTGAAGCCGAGAAGTTTGAGACCTAGATTTGCACCCCTTTCATCTCCTCAGTTGCTGCAGTTTGTCAACAATGAGAGGGAACATCACACTGTGTACCCACCTGCTGAGCATGTCTTCACCTGGACTCAGATGTGTGAACTTCGTGATGTGAGTTTCCTATTGCTCCACTTGCACAAATTATCTTCAACTAATCACATATGTCCATGATCACAATAACAATGATCACTACTTTTCCATTTCTTAATTACAATAAAATTAAAATGAAGTTAACCACTGTAAACATGAGAACAACAACAAATTGTAAATTTCCCTTTTAACCCCCACTAAAAAAACAGGCCAAAGAAAAATATTTGATCTAAATTTGTTCGTAGACTATATTGATCTGCAAATTACTTATAAATTGACTTTACTCAGGAGGAATCTGAGCCTGTTTAATAATCATTCCTATATTTATGATTGATTAAAGAAATTTAAATTGAGATACCACTAATGATTTCTCATGGTACATGAGTGCCTCGTCACCTAGATGGGAATATCAGATTAACTAAATAAATATACCGAGTAAAAAGAACTGCTGAAGGGGAGATTTGGTTCAGAATCACTGTAGTCTTTACTCTTTTTCTACCTTCAGGTTAAAGTGGTGATCCTCGGTCAGGACCCGTACCATGGTCCAAACCAAGCCCATGGATTATGTTTTAGTGTCAAAAGACCAGTGCCTCCTCCTCCCAGGTCCTCTAAATTTGAAAGTATTCTGTTGACATCATTCGTACCCTTTTTGTTGTGTATATTTTTGGAACATGGTGCCATTGTTTTCCATCTGCTTTCAGTTTGGAGAACATGTACAAAGAGCTAGGGAATGACATTGAAGGCTTCCAGCACCCAAAGCATGGAGATCTCAGTGGCTGGGCAAAACAAGGTTGGTTTTGAGTAATATATGTGCTGAAGAGTGCTGACGAGTCTTCTACTACCTTACAGGTGTGTTGTTGCTCAATGCCGTGTTGACCGTGCGAGCACACCAGGCCAACTCGCACAAAGACAAGGGTTGGGAGACATTCACCGACGCAGTTGTGCACTGGCTCAGCAATAACTTGGAGGGCCTCGTATTCATTCTGTGGGGGGCCTATGCTCAGAAGAAGGGGGCCACAATTGACAAGGTGAGTGCATTTTTTTTGCTTGGAATAATTAAGTACGTGAAATACAAAAATAATGATATTCCTTGTCTTCATAGAAACGTCACCACATCCTGAAGGCAGTGCATCCTTCTCCCCTGTCTGCTCATCGGGGATTCTTTGGCTGCAAACATTTTTCCAAAGCCAACGAGCTGCTGATAAAATCTGGAAAGTCACCTGTTGACTGGAAGGCACTTTAAACTGTTGCACTTCTTTGCACCCCCCACTCCCCTCACCATGTTACACAACTACAATGATTCCCCTTGTTAGCTTGTCTGCATTTTCAAAGTTATCCATATATGTTATCTTTACACGAAAAATGCTGTTATGTTTTGTGGGAAGTTACTTTATCACTTTTTGTTGTGATACATATTTGGAGTTTTAGTGTTGCATAATGTTTGCACAGTTTTACTTTTTCTTTTTTACATTAAAAATGTTACTGCTGCTAACGTTTGGTAACTTGTCTGGCTCACTTGTGTTATTGAAAACGGCGATGTTACTCAAAGAGCACTATTAAATTGAATAGTTTATCTTCAGCACATATCTACTGATTCATCAACTCATAGTATTTAGCCATTGAAGCACTTGGGGAAATGATTAAAAATATGAAACGATTGAGCGCCTATTGAATGTCAACTGATGTTGAACATTGGTTTTTGTTTTGTAAATCACCAGTCAACCACAAGAGACCTGTGCCGGGTAGCAAGAAAAGAATTTGGAGAGCTTCAAACAGTGGAAAAAGTGACAGGATTAGACAACTTGCAAAACAATATCACAGTTCTACTCCACAAAATCAAATAACAATGCGCACCTTCAGTATTCTATCGTGGCAGGCTTGCTAGTGAGGCCACATACTTCCGGCGTTGGGTGATGACGTATGAGCCAGTTATGACGAGACACTTTATCCGGAAGCATTGGAAGAAGCTCCGCCCTCGCAAAGTTCGGCATATGTTTATTGTTTAAATAATTTAAAATTCACGTGGCAGAAAACGTGACAATGCCTGTGCAAAGTGTGCCGCTTCGGGATGCGACGATTCAGTATCGTTTACTTCATCAGTATCTATTTCTTCTGAAGAAATATCCCATTCTGACAAAATCTGTTACAAGGTTCGTAGTGAGTGGACTTTGACATGTTTGCTTTGCTGATGCTCTGCAGCCAGTTCTGTGTCCTCAGTTGACAGACACCCGAGTTATCTCAATTTCCTTCACTTATCAATTTTAAATTGTTGCAGTGGCCACAAGTGTATCGACAGTTTCTCTTCAGCCAATGCGCTTCTATAAATTTCCTCCACCATATAGTGTAGAAGTACTGTAGACGTGCACACCAATGACTATTTACATGTAAATTTTGACACTTATTTTGCTGTGTGTAATTGTTTTTTTTTTTTTTGTCGTTGATACTTTCAGTGGCATCCTCTCAGCCTTAGGAAATCTTCTTTCTCAGATTTTGGAGGCAAGAAAAAAGTCCAAAAGTAATGCTTCAGGCAAAGAGATTGACGCAGCTGGAGCTGCACGCTTTGCCATTTATGGGTGAGATATTTTTGTTTTTGCTTTTAGTTTAACTTACTTTTTGACCTACTTGGATTTTCTTTTTCATAGTTAAACTACAGTGGATCTCTGGAGAAAGTCTACACAGCCCCTTTCTGTAATATAAAAATATTAGACCGGATAAACTATTTATAATCATAACGAATAAACAAAAAGATTTTCTTTTGAAAAAAGTAAACAACTGAAATAATGTGGTTGCACAAGTGTGCACACCCTTTAACTGGGGATGAAGATGTGTTCAGAATTATCCTAATACCAGCGTCTTCCCATTTCCCCAAAACATGCATGTTAGGTTATTGAAGACTATATAATTTGTCTATAGTTTTTCACGTTTTTGTATAATGAATCTACAAAATGGATAAATCGATGGACAAACTGTGACAAGCCATTATTTGAGCCTTTAAAAACTTCGATATTCATAAATTAGAAGCCATTTGGTGACAGTCATTCTCTGGTTTGCTATTCCAGTTTGTTCATTACTGGACCAGTCAGTCATTACTTTTACCAGCTGATGGAGATGTGGATGCCAACAACTGATCAATACTGTGTCATCAAACGTCTCCTATTGGATCGCTTAGTTTTTGCCCCTGGATTCCTGATGATTTTCTACTTGGTGATGAACATCCTGGAGGTGGGTACCGATGATCACACGAGACAATTATGAAAACCTAAATGTTAATCCAATAATGAAAGTGTACTTAAACACCTTAGTTAGTTATGGTTGGTAAAACGAGGCTATCAGTTTTTGTTTTATAAACATTAAATAAGCTTAAGGAGTCCACAATTGCAAATGTGAATTTTGGAAAAAATCAACGACCAGTACAACAGTAAATGCTCACCTACCTTTGATTTAATTCATTCAAAAAGTATAAATAACCATTTGATCTTTTTTTCAGGCAAAAGGGGCAGATGACTTTAAAAAAAAGATTAGAGAAAGTTACTGGACTGCTCTGAAGATGAACTGGAAAGTTTGGACACCTTTCCAGTTCATCAACATCAATTTTGTGCCTGTTGAGGTATGTACAGTATGTCACTGGCATTCTGGCGGCAGTCACACCCTGACAGCAACCTCTGATGTGTTTTCTCTTTCAGTTCCGAGTGCTATTTGCCAACACGATCGCCTTATTTTGGTACGCTTACCTTGCAACGGTGAGAAAATGAAACCTCCCCAAGGTTTCAACAGAGGAAATTGATCATCCTCACATGCTCCGGGATGATTGTGCCTGCCAGAAAACGGAGATTCTACTGCCAGCTGTCCAGCAGTTAACTGATGTGGACAATAACTCACACTTTACAATAACACTGTGATTTAATTTTCATACTTGACAGATTTTACAAGAGATCACAATAAGAGCACTTCATGTGATAATAATCACCATCACAGCATAATAGCTTTAGTGCTGCAAATACTATGAATAATGATAATGTACACAAAAAGGGATATTGGGCTTTGGGTGAAATTTTGGGATCAACCTAAAATGCACTATAATGGTTCAAACTTAAAAAGAAAATAGGTCAAATACCTCATGTGCAATAATAAGACATTTTCTAAGGTCAGCATCTTGCTGTTGAGCAGGATTGACCAAAAATTTGCTGTTGACAAGCATCCCAAAATTTTATAAATGTCAAAGAAAATTCACGTGTAAAGGTTATAGTTCATCTTTGGTGCACTCTGCACTTTCAGCCTAAACCCTAATATCCCTAAAGTTTTGTGAATGTGTAACAAAACAAAAAAAGCAAGTGTTACTTTTTATCTGCCTCTGATGATTTGTGGTAAAAAATGTGACAAATGTCTGCCAAGTGTGAATGAAAGTATACTGAGATGTCTGATTTATGTGAAGCTCACTGCTTACATCTAAAATAATAAAGAAAATAATTAGACTCATTTGTGGACTCTTAAGAATATACACACACCAGCTATGTTGATGTTTAAAGAAGTGGATGCAGTCAATCTGGCCTACTCATCAGCCTCCTCTTAGGTAAAAGTTCATGTGGATGGAGCTCAAAGCTCGGACACAATAGTTTCCCCCCTCACCAGTTTGCAGCCTTAATGAATGAGCCTCTGCTGGCTTACTGGAACGCTCTCTCTGCTCTCCATTGAGTCACTTTGGATCTCATTTTTGCATCAAACAGAAACCTAACTACATGCGTGACAATAGGCTTGTCATATTAGCTGCGACCAACTGAAAATATCAATGTCCTGAGAAAATGCATCGATGCTAATGATGATATTATTATTATGATGAAAAAACAACTTCCTTGATGTCAGAATTCAGAGTGTTTCAACATGGCAGTCCGCTCTTCCCTCTTTGGTAAAGGAATATTTCCTATGGTAAAAGAAATACATTTTTGGTGGACTGGGAAGGATTCATCTATTCCAGCAGCACTAAGAAAGCAAAACTTTGTTGGTGCAAAAGTCTTACCTGGTGGTGCCACATAATATTCCTCCACTGTGTTTTTTGAGAGCTGCAGAAGTTCTTCTGCATGGTTGCCTTCTGTTACTGCATCCTCCCTCAAGTATAATGCCCTGGATGTTCAAGGAAGACATACAAACATGCTTCCTGTGTTGAAAAACTGGGACTGCCAGCCAACTATGTTATGACACAATGAGCAACGCACCTGTCCTCCAGAACCGAATCCATCGGCTCGACTCCGGAGGTGTCAACAACATGAAGCTCATCTGCAAATCTGATGGCCTTCTCCAAACAGGCCAGTCCCTCTTTGGTGCGGAAGTCCACCAAGGCCAGACGCTCAAGTTTGTCCACCAGGTCGGCTGCCACTTGAGTTGGCTGAAAAAACAATGACACTTTGATATGTGCATCTTTCATGCAAATATTCACTGCAAATTATGACTTCTCTTTGTCATAGAACGTCACAATCCGATCTATGTACGAGATCGGAACCCAATTGTAAAACGAGGACCACTTATGTATATTATTATTGATCTACTTAATTTAGGACCACATTTTAAAGGTATCAAGGTCATACCGGAGGCAGCTGGTCCTCTGGTATCGTCTCCCATGTTGCAGCTTTGGGCACCTTCAAACACAAGCAGGAAAGCGAAAGAGCACGTTGTTACCTGTAATCTGTTCTGCTGTGTTGTGTGGGGGCTTCAAGTTGATCCCGTCAATTTACCTTCGAGTTGTGTGGTAGAGAACTCAACTCTCGTGTCCCATTAGCGACGTGACAGCAGCGAGAACATCTTCTTGCACAAAAGAAATCTGACAACGAGTTGCCTCTTTGAGAAGACTTAGCAGAAGTGACTTTCTGTGACACACTGCGGCACATTCGCCCGAAAGCGACGCAAAAGGTAGCAGTGTTTAGCATTGTTAGCTGTACAAAACTGAATTTAAGATTTGTTAGGTGTTTTTCAATTACGCCGGGACTTTGGCGTTGAGAGCATAATACAAATAACAGACGACCTCCTTTCTTAAAGATGGGCTAGCAAGTCACAGATATTGAGATAAGATAAATACGAAAATAATCCGGTCAACTATAATTGTTTTGGTCCTGTGGATACCCTCGCAGTACTGCTCTGCGCATGCGCAATGCACGACACAGCTGAATAACGAAGCGAGAATGTTACTTGTTCGACAAATCCAACAAGATTTATAAAAAAAAAAAAAGATATACACTTTTCTCTCTACTCAGTACAGTATAACACGTTTAGAATTTTATTTTGAGTAATTATTTGAGGCCGGTATACGACGTCACATATACAAAATACAAAACGTTAAATTGATCACACTCCGCTCTGATCCAAGCCTACGTTAGTTATCAAATGTACTCGCCATTGAAATCTCATACTCAATGTACGTTCGTTACCAAATGTACTCGCCACTGAAATCTCATACTCAATATATATTGTATATAAAAACACCTTGACCACCACGTAGCAGAGCCCGGATAGCTCAGTCGGTAGAGCATCAGACTTTTAATCTGAGGGTCCAGGGTTCAAGTCCCTGTTCGGGCGAAATTATTTTACCCTCGTGGGTCGGAATTATTCGCAACATGTCACCATCTTTATTTATGACGAATTATAACGTGTATGTTCCTAGCGTTTTGCCCCTTGCAGAGAGAAATACGACATTTTTATATAATTTCTTTGGTATCATAAAATGGTCAGCAATATTACTATCTCCTTGAAATGCAAACGGTTGCAGACAAAATATATATATTTTTGTGTATATTGTGTAAAAAAAAAGAGAAATTCTTTTGATGTTACAATAACGTATACCATTTAATATATATTATATATGAGCTCTTAGAATATAATTTTATAATCATTTGTCTTACAATACAGTTAGAACTTGGCAAAAATAAAATTACAAGTTTTACCAAAATAGCAACGTTCCATAAAAACATGAAAAAAAAAAGCAAATAAATGAGACAACTAAAGTAGGCTTACTGACATCAGTTTGCATTCACAAAGAAACATCAATGCAATTAATTTTACCACATTCATAAACAGAGGCAATAAATAGGAAGCTTGAAATTTGGGAAATTATTATGAGTAATAACTGAATGGTTAAAAGCACATAGTATTTATCATCATCGATGATTAAATATGCCAAAACATTAAAATAGCTGCTCATCATCATATTTTTTGCAAACAACGTGAAAATAAGTCACAAGCATGGACATGGTTCTTTTGTACCTCATTGGATCATGTAAAAAACGAAAATCATCAGTGTTCTCTATAAATTATGTCATTGCTGCAACAAAAGAAAACTGATAAACAATACAAAAATTCAAGTGGTATGATGGACAAAATACAAAACTCTTCCCAGAACAAAAACACCACCAAAATAATGTGAATGACTGACTAGTATATGTGGAACGTGCGTTGTTAAATATTTTGATATTTACTTATCTCACGAGTAACAATTCCCACACAACAAGGACATCCCGTTTGGCAGGAAAGCAGCTTGAGAACATTGGAAACACTGTGAATATAAAATCACTGACGTGGTAACTCAGCTCTAAATAGTTTTGAAGTGTGTCTGTAAAACTAACATTCTTTCCTTCCTTCACATGAGAGGAAAAGTTGGGGAAGTATATATATTTGTAATCTAATCTTGTAAACATTGGCTATTTAACAAGTTTAAGCAACATACAGTACTTCTTTATCAATAAGTAGTCATTCAAAATAGTTGGAATTTATCTCTGTTTTGTTTTCAAATACGCAACTAACCTAACGTTGTGATTAACATTGACACTTAAGGATTTGACGTAAAACACAAAGATGTATTTGTACATAGATACTGACAGGTACTCTATATAATAAAGTGTAATATCATAGACCTGTTGACTACACAATTAACATAGAGGAGCATACTGTACACTCATTGAGGCTCGATCAAGGCTGCAACCAATGATTGTAAAGGCATTTTGAAGTACAGTATAATGTATGTGTGTGTGTGTGTGTGTGTGTGTGTGTGTGTGTGTGTTTGCGTGCATGTAATGCTGCTACAAATGATTACACTTGATTGGAAGGAAAAAGAAGACACGTGACTATCACTTGTTCTCGATCAGCATCTGCACCTTGTAAACCAGATCTCTTGCCAAGGTCAAAATCTGCTTGATATCGTGATGTTCGGCCATCTCTGAAAGACAAAACCTGCGTATTAATATCATGAGAACGGGAAAAAGCCAAAAGGTAAAAAAAGGTTTAATGTAGAAAAGCAAAATTAGATTTTATCAATAGTTTGATCACTCATGTTTACACATTTACTACATGGCTAATGAAATATCACAATCCAAATGTGTATTTGAAAACAATCTCGGTAGCAGCAATAAAGTCTTGTGTTTTACCGTTAAAGAATTTAATAATTTCAGTGAAGTCCATATTGTTTTCCAGAATGATGTCCCTGTAGATCTCCACCAGGGCCAAGGCAATGAAGAGGACAAAATGACTAGAGGAGGCAAATTTGGCCGCCCAGATGGTTTCCCAGACTGCAAAGACATCGTCGTAGACCAGCTCTGCAAGAAAAAGCACACAACGGGCTTGGGATTGAGCCAAATATGTATATTCTTATTTTTTTTTCCACAGGGAGTTGCATTTTCTCAGCAAGATATTTCTAAATCCCTTCAAACACATCAGGCTAACAAGACCAGTTGTTTGACATGTTAAAACCCAGACATGGCTTCCGGAGATCTCTCGCTCCCCTAATTGGCACTCTGTCGTGTTTACCTCTTTTGAAGTCTAAGAGGAACCAGCGGTAGCAGAAGTAGAAGTGAGTGTAGTCTCCGTTTTGGTGCATCAGCTCAAATAGCTCTGAATCCAGAATCTGCATGAAAGGGGATCAAGAGATTTTCAAGGGAAAAATAATCAGAGTAGTTGCTGGAGAAACGGTTAAATTCGTGTGTGACGATGAATTGATGAATTTTATTTACACTTGGACAACTAGTACCGGCTTGTATGAGAACGTGGCTGATACTGCCTTACTTGGATCAGAGAGCGCATGTTGGCAAAGTGCGTATCCATCGCTCCTCCATGTGGAAAGTTTTGATTCATCCTCTTCATAAGCTCCGTGAAACAGCTGAAGGCCAAAGCCTCTGAAATAACGAGGGAAGAAAAAGATGCCAGGAAGGCAAACCAGGAAATAGAAGAGGTGAAGGAAGGTGGTGGTGACTCACCATCATCCAGAATGACGAGAAGCGGAGCCAGCAGATCACACATACCCTGAACGTATCCGATGTCGAGGTGCCTCCAGATATAGCTGCAAATACACAATAGAAAGATCAAAACGTCCTTCCGCTGCTTTTATCTGCCACACTGACTCTTCAGTGCTGGTACTTAACATGCTGAAGATAGATGTAGTGGATAACATAAGTGTGTGAGCTGCCATTATGAGAACTTGGCACTTGCTTGACCACAGTCTGAAATCTTTATTTTTCAACATAGCGTGCCATTTTGTTTTCTTATTTGTTGTGCAGTGTGCAAACCTGGCAACCCACCAGGACATACTCCAAGAAATAAAACTGTGGCAGTTTTAAAAATGGATGGTGAAAACATGTGGCAGTTGATTGTTCCAAAAAGACTATCCCTCAAACCGAGGAACCAGGCAGGGGCATAAAAATGATACGAGAGCATTTAGATATTTGAATATAAATCACAATTTCTTTAAACGTGCTCACAAGTGCACAGGCAGCCAGTGGAGGGAGCCCAGAATAGGAATTTTACAATTAAGGAAAAGACTTTCCGGTGAAAACGTAATATCACTTTATTATTCAAATGTTCTAATTCTATCATTTATATTAAAAAAAATGAAGTTGTAATCTTAGAAGAGAACAAACATACGTACAATAAAGTATTATTACAAGAATAAATTCTTAATCTTATAATGCTTGACTCTAAACATATATATCATATCATACTCATGAATAAATCAAGTCTGTCAGTGTTGTACCTGCACATGATGTTACGGAGCTTTTCCAGGTTTGCAGGAGTGAAGTACCAGTAGTTCCTGTCACAGCGCTGTACATCCTTTTCAATGCGGTGCAAATTCAACGTGTACAAGTCTAAAAGCTCTTGCTGAAAGCAGCAGAAGAAAAAACGTACGCATGAGCTCACTGGTTAATGCGTAGATGATAAACATGAAAAGATTCTTAGGAAAGAGCGAAACATACGGAGAAAGCGCCTCCTGCGGATGCTTGTGAGCTGGCTTCTGCGCTGTCTGCACAGCCATCCAGAGACTCAAAGTGAGGGTAGAGGCTCTCCATCTCTGGCTCCTCAGACAATATGGACTCGGTGCCTTCCGGACTGGGCTTTTCCTGCCCAACCTCAGGTCTCAGATCTGAGTCTTCGAAGGACGACAAGGGCTCACAGTGAGCCTTCCTGCTCCAGGGCACCATGGAGACATTGGCTTTGGGAATCTCCTCCATCTCTATGGCTGAGGGAGACTCGTCAGACTCAGTCAGGACCTGCGCTTCGGCCTTCTGAGAGGCACAGTAGGCTTCTCTCGCTCTTGACACCCGAGCGTCTGCTGATAAAGATAGTTTCTTGTCAAGTGTTCTGGGATTTGGGATGGCAGCATCTCCTCTCGCTTCTTGGGATGTCTCACCTTGGCTGGATTTCTCTTCCACTTTGATCCATTCAGTCTGACGCTCTCCTGGAGTTTTTGTTGCATCTTTGTTTTTCAGTCTTTGTTCAGCGTCATCTTGGGATTCTGTACATGTTCCTGGTGTCAACATACTATCTTTGACAGGCACTTTGCTTCCTTCAGTCTCCACTGAGGAACCGCCTCCATGCTGAGCCTCCTCTACTTTGGGATCTGCTGACTTGATGGACTCTTCCGGGTCATCTTGCACTTCAGTCTTGGTCACATTGGGTTTCTCACGTTTGTCTTGCTCTGTTAGACCTGCATCCTGAGGAGGTTTGGCCGAAGCTCTTGGTGCAGCCTCGGGTGCGGCGCTGTCCTCTGTGCTGAGCGAGCCGTCCGACAGGCCGGATGTAACCGAGAAGTTGCGGGAAGAGGGATGCCCAGAGTCAGGAGAACTTGGGCCGTTCTGAGCTGTCCCACTGGTCATCTTTGGCACCTGCTTGGCTTCTTCGCTCTTGGATTCTGTCTCGATCTGCTCCACCTCTTCTACAGACTCAAACACCTGCAACAACAAGCCAAAGGGAAGCCGACTACTCCAGGGGAAGGGATGGGATGATGTGAAGAACTAGCAGGAAGAGAGTGGAGGGATGCTGTTTAAAACATCATGCAACTTTACAGTTTAATCTTGCTTAAAGGTGATTACAAGTAAATGTGACATTTTTGATTGTGTTACTTGCGAGTGCGATACCTGTGTGCTGGTGCTGGAGTCACTCTGCAGACGAGCCAGACTTCGTCTGTCTGAACTCTGGGAGGAGCGCGACTGCGAGATAAAGACAAACAGGCCAAGAAGTCATTGCATGAACTAGCAACAATTGTCACTTTCCCGATTATTTGATTTAAAAAGTAACTAAATTAGACTACAAGTTCCACTACGTATTAGTTACATAAATCCATACATAAGTAACATAAAACTGACAACCGGTTTCACCAATAGTTAAATATAAATTGGAAGGGCATTTTTAACACTGTTTGTTTTCAATTAAAATAAACTTGATTAAAAATGAGACTATGGATTTCATTCAACATAAGCGAGTTACTTGGTTTTATAAAAAAAGTTTTTTTGGAGCTGTTAATATTGTCATGGCATGTAAATTAAAACACCATTAATGTGCTAAATTGTGAAGTCCCAGAATGCTTCACTTTAAAATGTAAGCACTAGTTCCACTTGATGATGTATTCTATTGTGTATAGTTGTTTGCTTGTTTTTGTCTAGGCTTTTCAGGATTTCTAATTTGTTAGTTTTGTTTCAAAGTCAAAAGTCAAAGTCAGCTTTATTGTCAATTTCTCCACATGCCAAAGACACACAAAGAAACCGAAATTTCGTTCCCCCCTATCCCACGGTGACAAGACATGGCTCACAACAGACAAACAAGTAAACAAGTATAACAAAAGTGTGCTGAATAAATAATGAATCATGAAGGAACTCCATGATTGAAAAATATGTGATCCCCATTCAAGCATTTTTCTTATCGCTGCACCAAACAAGCAGTAAATTACATTGCAAGACAATACTTGGTAGCTTTCTTTTGTGTTTGATTAAGATTATTCTGGCCCTACCAACCTCGAATCTAAATAACCGTTCAAATACGTTTCCTTGTTTGTAGCTGTGCGTCACCTCATTACTGACGGTTGAGTCATGATGAACCATCTTTGAACTGGTGCTGTCCATGCTTGCCCCTGAAGAGCACTTAGCTAAAGCTGCAGCGTGTTGTTCCTTCTCCCGCTGCCGAACGATCTCCTCGCAGCCGAGCCATTCACGCATGGTCTGCTGGTAGCGCAAGCGCACCTGCTCATCCACCTGCAGATAGAAATCAAGTGTCAGTGTGGGAAAAGGTTTCCGGAAGAAAAAAAAAAAAAAAACTTCATTGTGAATTATGTCTCACCTCCTTCCTTTCTGTTTCAGACATTCCAAATCGGTAATGCCCCAAGAGGAACGGCCACACTTGCTTACGTAAAGATGGGTCCACGCCGCCGAAATAGACCAAACGAAGCAGCTCTTGCTCCTTGTAGGTCTGAATAAAATTTTTTATACATTCTCACTTTTATGTACAAAACCTAGTATGTTTTTATTGCACTTGTCAGCAAATGATGGATGTGAGAGTCTGTAATGGTTGTCAGTTGATTGGAGATCAATGTAATTTGCTCAAAATGGGAAAAAAATAAAACATTATCGATAGCATGTTAATTTCACGAGCCAGGAACACGCTTGGAGGATTTAACGAGCCGATGTACAATCCCAAATGTGGACAGTTATACTGACAGAGCCATTAGCGACGCTTCATGCACACTGCTGCGAGACTAATGATGTGTGCAGCATAATTAGCAGAGAATGAGCTTGGGTGAGACGGCTGAGTGGCAAGCCTAGAGAGAGCGGAGGGTGGGGGGGGGGGGGATTGCGATGGGATGTGCCTTTGTCTGCCTATATGAGGAAGTGCATCAATAGAGATTTATGGAAATGCTTACATTACAGTCTTGCAGGAACATCTGCCACACATCAGCAGTGAGTCCTTGGTATGCGTCGCACGGCACGTCGGGTGACACAATGGTGTGATTGACGAGAGCCGAGAGGTGAGTGCGCACGGTGGACAGGTGACGGCAATACGCCAACCCTGTTTGATGAGATAGGGAAAATATTTAATCCTTTTACGGAGGCTGTTGATTAAAATTAAGATATCACCACTTTAAAGTCAGGGGATACTGTGTGTATGCAAACATTGCTATAGGCTATTCAATTATTCCATTCAAATTTACTGCATAAGGAAATGTTCCCTGTTCTAGATTTTCTCGGGATGGATGAGGCACAAAGTGTTACAGCGACATTATTAGTTTTAAAACATCCTGTGCCTCAGATAATGAAACCCCCCCGCAGATTAGTTTTGTCCACTTTCATTCAGATGATTTATTACATGCCCAAAATGTATTATTCCATATTGATGCTTTACTGCATGACCAAAATGTATTAGTATTTCATATTGCGAATACATTTCCAAGAGAATTTTTCTCTCTTTATATCAGAATTCATTTGAATATATCATCAGAAACTAGCTGCATGCAAACTGCATCCAGAATGTAAAATCAATATTGTCTTAGTATATATTTTTCCTCAAATAAAAATTGTACCGAGGATGGGAGAGTTGGATCTATTTAATGCCTGCCCCAGTACATCCTAACATTTCGCGATGGGTTAAGGTGCGAAAGAGTCTGTGGTGGAATTGTGACAATTGTCTCATTTCACTATTTGATCTCCAGCATTGGCATTATAGAATGTCACGGCATTACTCTACGTCCATCCCATCAGGTAAGGAACACATTTTGAAGTAAAACCAAATTCAATCAGTTCTCAAGGGCCAAAAATAACATTTTTGGGTAAATAACATTTCTGAACCTAGACTTGGATTAAATGAAGACCAGATCATAAGACGCCCCCCGGAAATCTCTAGACATGATGGCTGCATCACCTTATCTTTCTTTCGTCTTTCCCTGATGTGCCCAACATTCTGGAACAATTGGTACTGATTAGAGCACATAACCTTTTTCCATTGCCTCATTGTTCCGTGCTTTATGTAAGAAGAGACCACATGACCTTCTTCCATTGTATAATGATGTGGAGAAACTGTCTACCTTTTGCTGGTATCAACATACACTTTTGAGGTGCACAATTCCACTAGAAAGGTGAATAGTGTGAAATGAAAAGTTCACATACAGCCATAAAATGCCCTAGAGATGATCTGATACTTCATGTTGTCACATAGCAGCTTCAGAGGAGTCCTGAAGAGAAACAAGAACAATTTCACATCTCTGCTCATCTTTACATAAACATTAATGTTATATTGTCGTGACGGCAGATCAATGCCTCCAGCGGAAGTTAATGAAGCTCTTTATCTAACTCGTGCTGTCATATAGAACACACCGACCAGATGCCCTGACTAAGTTCCAATTACCTTTTTATTTGCTTAGTCCCTTCTCATTTTCCCCACGCATTCTCATGTCAGTGGGGAAAATGTCACACATTTTCCTCCCCTATTGCAACATCCTGCTGTTGTCTCCGCATGCACAGATGTGGCCAGCCAGTGACTGTGCCTCAGCAAACCTTAATTGGTTGAAACCAAAGCTTATCTGAAGCCTTAACGTTATTATTTCTCACCTCTCTTGGTTGCACCCTTTGGGCGTGGACCCATCAGAGAGGCTGCCCTGGGAGCAGGATGAGCATGAAGACTTCCTGAGACTGGGATGCCACATTGCAGAGCTCTGGTCCATCAAATCTGGTGGAGTCACTGCAAAAGGCACACACACACACACACACACATCATTACTGTCACTGTCAAGATGTAATTGCTTCCTGTGCACATTAGCAGTTAGATGAGGGACTAATGTCATCTTAATTATGCTATTCAATGCACAGAAATCTTAAAAAGACAAAATTATTTGCACCGTTGGATTACAAATAAAGTAAATGTAAAATTATCATGCACACAGTTTTAAAGACTGACAACATGTAGCAAGAAAAAATAAATTATTTAAAAGATGAGCAAAGGAAATAAAGCAAGCAAAAGTCTGTCTGGGAAGAGCGCCTATAATTAATCCATCACTTGTCAATCCTCCAGTTAATTGAAGGCTGCGTTGTCACAATGCATGGAAGAAGGTGTGACAAGGCAATAGGATGGAGTTAGCGGAGTTTTATTATTGGGGCACTTGAATAAGCTTGACCAGAGGGACAAAACAGGTCAGCAGGATATTAGATGTTGGGAATGAAAGCAGATCACAGTGAAGACGGCCAGACAATAGCAGCTGTGACAGCATTAGAGCCTTTGGAAGACAACCAAAAATTATAATATATCAAAATAGAATTATATCAGACGTGGCAAAACACTCATGTAACATTTTTCCCAAACCTCCAATTGTAATCAATGGAATCAAAAACAAAAATCTACACATATTTGTCGACTGCCGGAAGAAAAAAACAGATGTGCACGTAGAATCAAATAAACTGATAGTGAAGTTGATTTTTTCCACAAAATGATAAAGTTACAAAAATAATACATAAGTGAGGAGATACTGTATAACAGCCAAGAAAAATAAATGGTTTGTAAACGACAAGTGTCTCACCAAAGTCTGACAGGCTATTTGGAAAGAGGATGCGGAAGACATAGTCTGTTGCCTCTTCCTCCTCCTTATCTGAGACAGAGTCTGTTGATCCAGATCCTTGAGGAACTCTCTTCTTCAGTTTCGGGAATACCTTCCCCTGCATCAATAAAAGAATAATAATTTAGAGTAATCTGAGAGAACAAACCACAGCTTACTCATTTACCAAAAAACAATAAAGGCTATAAAGGGGTGCTTTCTAGAACTTCCTTTTGATTCAAAGAAAGAAAAAGAGCTGACATGGCCACAGAAACTTAACAGAGACTTAAACTTGAATTTTGTTATACTGAACCTTTGCCAAAACAAACAGCACTATGGACAAACCCTTGCAAATAAAAAGCTAACCTTTTTGGCAAAGTTTACAAAAAGCAGAAGAACCAATTCATTCAAGAGGATTTAGGATGACGAGTGTCTGCATGCCCGCGATTATTAATAGTCAAGCGTGGGTGTTTTCTATTTTTCCGTTTGCTTGCACTGCACACAATAAAACAAAGGGGACCTCATCATGTGTGCCGGTGCATGTAGTGAGAACATAAAGCCAAAGAGTCATCAGCTCTGCACTTCGTCTGTTATTGGTTTTATTGATCAGATAAAAAATGATTTAGCACGGGCATTGTTCCTCCGTAACAATAGCTAATTGTTTGAGGGCATCGGGAGATATGGGATGACCTCACGTGCTGACCTTTCCCCTCTGAGACCAGAGAGGAGGATCCAGCTGACCGTGCGGAAGCAGACCATTTTCCAGGCAGGAGAGAAACTGAAGCAGGTGACCTCCTTTAGGGAAGCGAAGTGGAGGCCTTTGGATGCCATCCTGACTGACCAGCACCACCGTGCCCCCACTGTCAACTGCAGGAGAAATGTTTTCAATATCAAGCTTCATTGCCAGGTTGAATAAAAAGAACATTTCCATCGCCTGCCAGCCTACCTTGTTGATGGCAGTGCAAGTACACAATCTCTTCAAGAGGGATTGTCATGGCGTAGTCCCAGTACACACTGCAATTCATCCAGTGAAAAGGATATAATAGTCAGGCTTGTGCAAAGAAATAACCAAAGGGCAATAATCAAACCTTACTAAGAGAAAGCACACAGTCACACACACAACCACCGACAGAGGAATATTACATTGCTGGTTGGTCTGACTGTGTCTCGGTCAATAAAGCACCTGCAGGCTGTCTGTCTGCTGAAAAGAAGCCTAATTAGATGAGCTGTGTTTACTCTGCATACACAGTCTCTGGGACACTCGTACGCACACACTCACAACACACACATAGTCAGCAACAACCGAGTTTTTAAGTCTCTCGACTGATCTTTCATACTGGCTTCATTTCACTCACAACACATACACACCAACATGGGACATCAACGCAAACACACAACAATACATCATCACCTTCGTTCATAGTCTAAGTCACCGACGGAGCCGTTCATAAGTTGATTGGGGGTCCACTTCAGTGTCATGAGGTCAGCCGTCTGGTGAAGGGAAAGGTAACCCGGGATAGCCTCCATGTCGTCCCTCTGCAACAATGAATTACTCTTTTGACTTAAAATCATATTCAATACGACAGGGGTATCAAATATTTATAGAATAGATTTATTTATTTTTGGTCAAATGCTTACAGGCTGAACGAGCACATTGTTTTTGCCGAACAGCAGGGTGGCCCTGTTGTTTTGATGCAGTGACTCCACGTAGTCGCGTGCTGATGGCGACGGAGAGGGGCGCTCGTCCATGCTGCTGCTGGAATGACGCTTTTGGATCTGAAATATGATTCATTCCAAAGAGCAGAAATAAAAATCACACAGTGCCCAGGTACAGAAAATTCCATTCACTCGCTGTGTCAAGTCTAAATGTTTAATGTAATGTTTGGTCTTGACACACATTGACCGACTTTAAACGATTCATTTGAACTTGACACACCCGCAGTCAAAGAAGGATAAAAGCAATTTGTCAAGAAGTGACAAAGACATAAAGGTGCGCCTAACTCTTTACTTACACACAACGCAGGCCTCTTGGTGGGCGAGTCCTGCCTGCAGTGACCACTGTGGATGCGATGCCTTTGCACCAACTCGTCAGCCGAGGGGTCGGTCCAAAAGTGGTCGGCAGTCTTCATTTTTGTATACTCCAAAGCGCAAGGTCCCACTGTCACAGGAGAGGTTTCACAATTAAATCAGGAAGCCAACTAACCATAACCCCAACACACCTCCTTGCTGACAATGTAGTTTTTTGGGGACATGGAAGCCAATTTCATCCTGCAAGGAATACCTCTATCATTTACTCTACATGATTGGCTTCAACCATTTGCATCGACTATTTAGGAAAACAAGAGACAACCAACTTTTTCATCATAATTTGTAACCTAGTGTAAATAGTCAGTTTGATATAGTCAGAAATGCTTTCATTTAAAAATATGGTATTTGTTATTTGTAAATAACAGTGGAGTAAAAACATCATAGTATAAAAGAAGTAGAAGTGCTTGAAGCTTTAGAAGAGTAGTCTGGGAAAGCAAGTTTGACTCTGGGGAGAAAACTTGGAGATCCTTTGAAATAAATCTTTTGTAAAATCAGTCCTGGAACTTTTGTGACGTACCTTGTTTGCAGCTGTGTGATGCCATACAGCACATCATAATAATAAGCCTACTGCAGTATTAAACGAAAACCTCTTTGACAGTCCTAATCAAAACAGATCATTATTACCATAATTATGATGAATCTTTTTTTTCATACAGCTCTTGTAATAGATTTCATCACATTATATATCAAGATCCCTGAGTACTACACATAAATCTGATTAAATCTGAAATTAAGGTCCTTGCCACAATTCACACAAACGCTTTTAGGCTTCAGTAGAGGTACAATTAACGCCACAAGAAAGGGTACGGAAGAAAAGCTTTTAGTCTGAATTTAGCAGCTATGATACATGTATGAATGAGACAAAAAACATGTTTGTTAAAAAACTCCAGTAAAAGCTTGCTAATAAAGTCACAAATTACCCAGCAAAGAAGCAAGGATAGGTCCATCTACAGGGTCCATTAGAACAGCCTCTTTCTCATAATATTTACTGGAAGACAGATAAATAGGAATAGAATCAGGTAGGTGGGGAGGACAGAATGTTCCAGTAACTTGCACGTACACACGACATTTTACACTTTGTAATGCACCTGCTGTTTTCCACCAAGAAGAGGACAATCTTGTCTAGGACCTTCTCGAAGAGAGCCGTCCGAATCCATAGGTTCTTAATGGCCTTTGGAGTGAGGCTGGGAAGCCGAGGCATTCTGCGCAGGCTGTCCTGGCTTTGCAAACTTTGGCTTCGTCTGCAAGTAGACATGATAAATTGGAGAGAAATAATGATGTGACAGAAACGACACGGAATCCTTGTCTGCTGTGTGCTCTGCGTTGCTCGCTCACTTAGTCCCGATAATCTGCTCCAGCTCTTGGGCCTTCTTGCACAGTTCCTCAGCGGGGGGAAAGCTCTTGCCCACCTTCATGAACAGGGCGGCGATTTTGTTGCTTCGGAGAAAGCCTGCCGCTCGACGTTTCAGCCCGTGCAAAACACATGCCTCCACCGCAGCTGTTTCAGCACACAAGGTTGGAATTTTTTTTTATTATGATGAAGTAAATAACAACGTGCTTTTTGCCAGTAGATTTTATGCCACAGGCCTTCCATTGATGGTCTTTTCTTCAGAATATGGATAGATGAGATTTTTATTAACTTAATTGATGAATTACCATATTCAGTGCCATAAATGCATGTGCATGAAATTTGCAGATTAATGCAAATGTATTGATTTGTGAAAAATATGATGACAAATGTTTTGTTTACTGCGATAAATTAAACCTAAATGTAGCTAAAATTTGTTTCTTAGATTACAATGAGTGAGTGGTATAATGCGATAAGCAAACTGATGTATAATAATGTTAAAGTAAAAAGAACAGCTTTATATGAATGTTTATGCAAATTTATAATGTGTAAATGTAAAAAAAATTAGCTCTTATTATCGGAATATATGATGTATTCTATAATTAGAGACGGATAGAGCAAGTGTGTGTGCTAGTACATTAGAATATGTCAATTTAAAAAGTAGCCCTCCACATAATTATTTGAGTGTAGTAAAAAGTACCAAGTGAAAAAACTACAAGTACTAATTGGTGACTTAACTTCTTTTTTTTTTTAAATCACCGCATGAACATAATAAAAGCAAAATAACTAAAACATGAATCTGCTAATTTAAATGCCCAAAAAAATCACTTTACACTGAAAAATAATAAATATAATCTCACATTACAAATCATTATGAAATAAAATGAATTTGAAGTCAATTCAGCCCCAAGTAGAATGGTGCCCAAAAAAATTTCCACCATTACTGTGACTTGTAAATACTCAAGTAAAAAAAAAATAATGTTGCCTCTTAACCAAGAACAGTAGCCTGAAAACTGCTGTTAACTGCATCCACATAATCATCTTTGCAGTTTCTTCCCTCTTCCACATGATATGTCCATAACAGGATAACACACTTGAAGAATTTAGAACGAGCAAAAACGCCGACTGCCCTCTGCTTGATGGCCTACATGGCAGCACCTGAAGCTGTGTTGACATTTGAGTCCTCTTCAGGGCTAATCCTATGCTTCTGTTCACATGGGGGCACATGGAAGACCACGGTTGCTGTGGCAACCCCTGTTGATACTGAGATAAAGCTTCGGAAGAGCTCGCCGAGGGAGGGGCAGCCGAGACTCATCAGCATCACAATCTGTGTTTTCATCATCCTGACTCCTTCAAACACAGCGTCTCATCTCCTGCATCCTGCCGCTGTCACCGCTGAAGCCACATTCACAATAGCTCCAAGCCAGGTTCAACTTCAGCGTTGCCAATAAAACTGTCACTTTCCAACAAAACTGTACCACAGGAACCAGTCTGCATCTTTGTTGATTATGACATTCTCCCATCTTCCTCGATTTGTTTTACTCAATGTTTCCCTTTTGCTGCTTTTAGCCAGAGCCATTACTGTAGTAATCTCACAAAGTGTAATCTTTTGCAAAAATGTAATTTATCATCAATAATACCGATTGTCCTTGGAGAAACAACAAAAACATAAAAGAATACATTTAGCCAAGCATACAGCGGCTATAAAAGGTCTACACACACCAGATTTAGAATGCGACATCATCATCTCAGAACTATTTCCACAATTAACTCATTCATTGCCATTGAGGGCTATAGACGTAGAAGATCCATTTTAATTGGGCGGGCAGTGAATGAGTTAATGTAACCTATACGCAATTTGTAAAAATAAATGTCAAGAAAAAGTAACAAAAAATGCTGTGCATGAGTGTGCATATCTGCGATGAGTCTGTGTTCAAAATTCGCCAAATTCAAATCCATGTTAAATGGAAATCAGCGCAGACCTGCCTTCAATTATAGTGCCTATGATTAACACCGCCCAAAAACATTTAAAATGAGCTTTTCTGACATTTTATTGCTTTGCTATTCTAGCAGAAGTATGAATATTTTGTTCCAACACCGCTTGCTATTTAAAACTGTTCATAATTTCCTTAACCTTGACTAAAACCCCATCTGAAGAAAAACTGCTCCAAAGTAGGACGCTGCCAATCTGTTGCTTGTATTTTTAAGGGTTGTGTAGACTTTTTATAATCACTGTATGTCCCCATAGAGGTCGACATGCATCCACAACACAACGTCTCTATAAAATTTCAACATTTAACACCTGTCATATCATTTATTTTCACGCCACAGTCTTTTTCACTGTGTCTCAAGTGTTCTGAGTTTCTACGGGCAGCTCATCAAAGTAGCCACTATGTTGAAGGCTAATTGCTCCCTGGAGAGCCGGCTGAGCTCTTCTCCCATCCTCCATTCGCTCAATTCTAGCCTACACGGACCACAACCCAAAGAGGATGGTAACAAGAGCCACGGTGACATGGCGAGAGGAGGAGGATGAAGAGGAGGAAGATGGCAGACAACAAGACAGAACATGGAGAGCGGATTTCGTGAACTGCTTCGTGCCCATTAAGATAAATCACCATAAAAGAAACGCTCTCCTCCGAGTGACCAGTCGGGCTTTTAAAAGATTCATTGCTTAATGTTTATAGTGACAGCAAAGGAACTTGATGACTCTTCCATGTAGGCACTATTAAACACAAAACCTACCACATTAAATATTAAACACACTAAAGTGTTGTGTAAAAGGAGACGTTCAATCATATTTGAATAAAATGTGTGTAGTACCTGACACCGTATTTACATTGGCTTTCACGAGCTAAACTGTCAAATTTACCCAGACTGAAGTTTATTTCCTCGTAGAATGTTAAATGAAAGAATTCTAATTGCACGCACCACAAAAAAAGATTTGAAATGTGAAATCGCTTTTATAACAATTTGTAGTAAAACCTTGTGTCTTTCAAGCAATTCGATTTCATTTCCTCTCGGTCCTCGAGTGCGTTCCCCCCAGGCGCTAACATGTTCATTGATGTGGATTAAGGATTAAATTGAATTAAATGTCACGGTGACCGCAGCTTCAAACTGTTTAACTGTTCCGACATCTGTTTGGGAATCAGACAAATTAACTTTTTTCATTATCATGCCATGAGGTAAGGTGTCAGAAATGCTTTTAGTGAACTACAGCTTTTTGTTTCGATTCCTACTTTTGTGTTGTAAAAATTAGTTTTCATTGATAGCATTAGTTGTAATAATTTAATATTTTGTAAATACAGATACCGTAGGTTGCTTGTTTTAACTTTTATTTTTTTCTCATATTGAACCATTTCATCGTCATGCAAATATCAGTCTGTACAAAGTGATAAAGTGAGTGCCACAAATAAATCTTGTTTGGTCTGAGCCACGCAGATGACAAGTGTGGCTTGCACGTGGGCAGTGTGTTTTTCTCACACTATAATAATATCATACTTCACTGCCAGCATTTGGTGAAAAAAAAAAAAAAAAAAGAACTTTAAATGCCACTGGTTAAACACCTATTGAATTACTAAAATGTTGTGTTGATAGCCAAGATAATCTAAAGCAAAAACAAGTGTTAGTGTCTACTAAAAACTAAAACTATGTTGCTGTTTCAGCAACATAGATGAGCGCAGTCGATTTGTCGATAGTAACTACTAGCCAAGTACTTTTCATAGGAAGCACTTCAACATAAGTGTGCAGAGTAATCTTAGGAGCAATTAATAATGTTAATCAACAGCCTGTTCCATTTTGGATAGAGAAGGCTTGGCAGCATTTATTGTGCCTTGGAAGAATCGAGCCGAACATTTCAATGATGATAAAGGTTGATCGGTCTACTAATATATGTCCGAGCCATGGCCATCAGATAGAACTAGATAAAAGTACACAAAGAGTACATCATTGCATCTAGTGGACTATACTTGACATTCCTGAAACTTTCCATTAATTAGTTATATTGGGTGCTTTTGGGTAGACTAATTATTTCTATGATCACGATTCCCTTGGAAGAAAAATTGACACCGACTGGCATACCGGAACAAATTGTGCGTGACTTCCACTAAATTAATAAATGGGCTGCCTTACTGCTCATGATAATTAGGTTAGCGCACAATTTACAATAATGGGTTGCCTCTTTCCGTTATCTTTTTACTTGATGTACCTTTAACAAGAAGCAAAGTCCCCGGCTTTCGAGGCGTTATAAACGTAACATAACAATACATTTCAATTAAATGGAATTTTGTGAGCAATAAAGTCAGGAGACACACGGAATGGCTTTTCTCTCGCCGGCTTGTTCACAGTGTTCCAGCTACAGTATGTTTGCTTACTCACCACAAAGGGAAACAATATGGCTGCTGTCTTCATGAACAAATTTCCTGGTGACTGCTTCCTCCATAATCTGCTTCACCTGTCAATGACACGGCAGATGCAGCATGACTCACTCATTAATATGCCACAGATGCACACACACGGTCTCCGAAGGGATTGTTGAATGAGTGATAAATATATTTCGGAATAATCAGATGGATGCTGTGGAAAAAACATAATGTAGACAAATGAGGCACTTTAGGGGTATTATCGACAAGTTAAAGAGAATAAAAATGGAGTGGGATGAGTGCTAAGTTCAGTTGCTGAATGAGTCACCATCTCTCACCCACAGGATCTTTCCAAGGAAAAGTGTGACATTTACAAGTAAAAAGGAGATTTCATTTCTACGTCAGCCTCCTTTTCCACCTTGGGTGGGAGCAATTGATGATGCATATTATCATGAGTGATAACAAGGGGGTCGCGGGCATGCCGGGCAGTAGGCAGGGGACACCCTGAACCGGTTGCCAGCCAATCGGAGGGCACACAGAGACCAACAACCATTCGCACTTGCACTCACGACAATTTGGAGTGCTCAATTGGCCTATCAAGGATGTTTTGGGGATGTGGGAGGAAACCGGAGTGCCCGAAGAAAATCCATGCAGGCACGGGAGAACATGCAAACTCCACACAGGGAGGGTCGGAGATGAAATCGAACCCGCACCCTCCTAACTGTGAGGCGGACGTGCTAACCAGTGCTCCACAGAGCCGCCCTGGTCTCAAGGTAACACTCGTAATTGGTCGTCATGGGGATCTAGATCGAGTCCTCTCCTGACAACAGCTAAGGAACACTAGTTAAGAAAATTGAATAAATCAATTGCTGTATGTGTGTGGGTGTGTTTGGCTTTATCTATTGGCCTACATGAGTAACAAAACTACGTCAATCGCCAGCTCAGCTCAATATTTATGATTGTCAAGTCAAGTCAAGTTAAGTCAAGTCAAGTCAAGTCAAGACTTGATTGACTTGACTTGATTTATGATTTCATGGAGCTTAAGCTCTTTCCTTAATGAGACAAGAAAGAGTCATTGAATGTAAATATAATTTCAATTTGATGATTTCATTCCAATATTTTACTCATGTAAATATCTGTTACAAGCTTCAGAATGTAGCAAAATGCGGCTGGGCTAAAGTCTTCATCCTGGCAGACCTCTGTTTGGCACATTCTCCAGGCAAAAATATTCTGCTCATTCTAGCACTTGGAGATTCTCCACCCATTTATACACTAATGAAAACTGACGATAGCTATGCGGGCTAGTGTATCTGATCATTATGCATTTTATCAAGGGCAAACATTGTTTGAACTACGGAAAGGAGCTGTGAGTTTGAACCACCCTGACAGCTGTGAAGGCCGGTGGCCGTGCAGGGTTTGAGGCCATCTTCAAATGGATCTACAGCCTTTGCAAAAACAGACCCTTTGAAGCTAACCATTGGTGGATTTGCTGCTCTTAGCGCTTTTGTGTCAAAGAGGCATACAATGGTTCACAAGCATTTCTAGAACGGAGACTTTAGAAGCTCCAAGTTCTATCATACAGTTGCATAGTTACCAGCTAGCTGTCAAGAAAGTTCATTTTATTCAGCCGGTATCAACAAAGTCATCAAGTCACCATCAGGCCAAGAACATTTTCTCAAAATGGCCAGCACTAAGCGGAATCTGATGACATTATAAGTATAGCACCGAGGGCATTTCTTCATGGAAACAGTGTTTGCACTCGTCTCCGGGACTAGCATGAACACAAAGTTATCTACTTGCAATATTTGTTGATCATGTTAGCCCATAATGGGTGTGACAGGAACATTTGTCCAAGCAAGTTTCCAGTTTTAGGTGCCTGCTCTTTTCTCAATTGCTTTCATTTGCTCTTTCCCAAATAGAGCGGTATAATAATGTTTTGTAAAATGAACAGTCTAGTGGGTCTGTTTTACTACCCCTTGAGTTTTGAATAATTTATTTTTTTTAAATAGAAAACAAAAGGGAACAAAAAACATTTGAAAGCCTTTTTTTCTTAACACATAACATGTTCATAATTAATTCACCAGCCTGATTAGATTCCTTGACTTTTGGCAGCAGTAATCTTTAGTTCACATCTCTTATTTGGGTTACTGATCAGGTCTCAGATGTATTCCTTAGGCAACGGTGTCCAAGCACAGACAGCCTGCAGGTTGCTATGGAAACGACACGTGTTGCACAGTAGAGTTCCGCCAAAGACCATACGTCAATAATATTCATTTATCTCTAGGAGTAACTAAATGAAAGCAGTCCCTCAAATATTAACCTCACTGGAGCTAAGCCCTGTTAAAATTCTGTGCTCTTTTGGAATTGCAGAGAATCAATCTAGACGATTTGTCGATGTTATTACTACAACTAAAATGTCACCTTAGTGGATTTGTTTCTCATCAGATTGTGACTGTACCTGCATCTGTGGTAAACCTCCAGAAGCCCAGTCCAACCACTGACCATCACAGATACCGAAACAGTGAGATTTAAATGCAGACAAAACAAAGATGGCCCAAATCCCACGCCCGCACGACTTGGCCGCCGGGAACAGAGTGTAAACGTAGCCGCGGCTGTGACAGTTTGATCAATGTGTGTTTCAGCAGCCTGGTAAAATGAGGCTCCTCGATGCACTGCACCCAGAAGGCGTCATTCAGAGTGATAAAGGATTTACGGACTATTCCAATTCACTTCGGCAATAGCACAGCCAAGAAAGTAGAGGATTCATCTACCAATCTCCATTATTAATCGTCTCACTGGCATTGTTGAATAAGAAGAAAGGATACATTCCTATTGTTCATCCATGAAAACTGAAGATGGGCACAATAATTCTCAATGGTTACAAATCGTTTCAGTTGTGTGGAATCGAGTGTTGATTTATCTTGTCTTTGAAAAATCGAAGCAAATTGGCGTGCATTACTTGGCTGCCACAAGAAGACACGCCGTCGATACACTCTTAACTCATTTGCGGCCTGAAGAACACGATGGCAACGATGGAATGTGCATTATTCTGTACTACACTGCAATAGGAACATGGGTCCGAACAGTCCAGAAAATTCCCAATTAAAATGAAAGAAATTAAAGAAATGATCGTTCTTTGTTGATCAGTGAATTGTAGTCACATGTCTTTCCCAAATGCAGACACAACTGCTGACGTACACTACAAAGGCAAAATAATATGAAAGCGAGTGAAATGAATTCCACTTTCCACGTTCACGCAACCATATCACAGCCTGAGAGGAGCTGACAATGCAATCTTTGCCAAACATCAGTCTTGACCTGACATTATTTTACAGAATATATATGAGGCTGCTATCCAGTTTAATTGAAAAGAGAAGCCGCCATCATTCACACAGTGCATCTTTAATCCTTAAATGTCGCACCAGCAGCCGCTTGTGACTGAGTTTGATTTTAAGGAATGGACAAACTCATTGAAGCCTGTTCTTTATAAAACATTCTCCATTCTCCCAGTACAGCCAGATCAGATCACATTGAGATCCATTCAATCCTGTGAATATATTTAATTGTTCCAACGTCAGTATCGATGACAACAATAATGTTTGATAATTTCCCTTCAGTAGCTTCTACGTGAAATCTTCCATCTTTTTTTCTTTCCTTTGGCAATGAACACATGTTGTGTAGGTACACACAACAGAACACAAACACCCGGTGACACAGAAAGGTTATATATATGAAAGCTGCGGCAAATAAGAGGTCTGATTCAAACCGATTTTGTGCCAGAAGTGGATTCTGCTGCCTCAAACATCCTGTGCTCTCTCGATAATGGCCTATGTTATTTGACAGTGCGTTTGAGTGGACTGATTGCATATAACCGAGTGGAAAAGGATCACATGCAGATGGTGTCGTCTACATGTGTACAGATAACTAAAAATACAAGAAAGTGTATGGAACAGTCAGTCTTTAAAAACATAATCACAGTCAGCTTTAATTGACAGAGACTAATTCGATAATTTAAAAAAAACAAGCATTTATATTGCAGTATTGTGATTGCAGTTTCTGACACTGTCTCAATGACGTCACTAAAGGAGAAGAGGGTCAGCGGTGAAATTAATGGAAATTCCATTCATCCATTCCAGCCATATTTTGATCTTTTAACGAGGAAAAATGTAATTCCACAGTTTTCGTCTTTATAAAAATATACAGAATGCATATAGTGTAAAAAATAGAGTTTATGCATCGGAATATTATGCTTTTTTACCAAATTGTCCGGTAATACCAATTATGCAACTAGGCAAGGAATGATCCACGACATTAAAAGAAAAAAGTAAGTTGGGTTAATTGTAGTAGTATAGCTTATACCTTCATTTCTACCACAAAAGGAAATTTTAAGTTTTACAGCATCTACGCGGACAGTAGGATAATAATAATATTGGATGAATTATTTGTGTTGTGTTGGTTCGAAGCCAATAGCAAATTGTTCCACTCAAGATTGGAGTATTATTCTGCTCTGTGGCACGACTACTCAAGCATTATTCTGATTAGAAATGCAATGTTTTTTTAATACAGTTTTTGTTTTGATTTTAATGTAATTGCCCTCCACAGCTGTATCTTCTATTATATCATTCATTTGTATAGTGAGTGCAGAGTTCATCATGGAAAGGGTCTGGTTACCACTGATAAGAAAACTCACTTGAAAACTAATCAGACTACATTTTCAACACTCCTCTTTTCACAACTTCCTTGATTTAATCTCAAGACGCAAACCGGAAATAAAGCACCTTTCTTTTTTGACCATACGCAAATAAATGAAATAGAGTACAGCCAAGTGAAGTCTAAAATAGCAAAAGCAAAAGAGTGACCCTCTAGTTCACTGTGATTGTACACCAAAACATAACAAAATGTTCCCGCTGATTTTTTTCTTTTCAAGGTGAGGCCCTCGGTGTGTTGGGGATCTCCATAGTAACAAGGTGGTTAAGAGAGAAGCTCCTAAGCAGAACAAACAGAGGGAAGCTCCGACCTCAACTAAAACCAGAACAACATAGTCCGCTGCAGACCGTTAGGCACTTAGCCTTTGTGTTTATCATCTATTTCCAATTCAATGAATCAAAATTATTTGATGACGAACTAGTTGTACCTTGAACATTTGCATCCATCAGTGATTCATTTTGGCTTGTACTGTCCTACTTGTCTTTTCTAAATGCAACAGGATGATTCATACAACTGTGCTTGTGACCAAAAAAAAAAAATCTTTGCCGTGTTCCCATTTTTGCTGCCTAGTTTTGATAATTGGTCCCTAGTCATTTAGATTTAAGTGAAAATTAAACACACACACGCACGGATTGGTCTATCTTGGCCTATCTTGGCCTTCAGGAGAAAAACATAAATTTGGATCCTCCTCTCCACTTCCAGAGCTGTCTGAGCAATTTAATGCATCTCTTGGCATCCTAAAGCAGAATTTGTCAGAGCTCATTTTACAGTGTTCTGCATTGCTTTTGTGTCCATTATGTTGCTTTAGCGCTAGGATTGTTTTTAATCACATCGCTAATGATTCCCATTTGGTTGTAAGAGGAACTTTTGCATTGATTGCATTTAATTGCCGTTTTGGATGTGTGGACCCAGAGTAATGAAACAAACAGCACACTTCCAGAGACAAACAACTCCACGCTTGGATTCTTCATGCGTAAAATGTCACATAAAAACCATCACCATCAGAGATGTCACGTGAGACTTTAGTTCAGTGAGCGTAACTGATTAACTCCTGTTTTACTCGTTATGGCCGAGAAACTTGGTGCAATGGTGGTTATTATGTTAATGTTTTCACAAATAGATTTACTTCATTTTAAATTGTGGGTTATAGAGGTGTGGCCATTAATTGGTTAATTGACAACTAATTGTTATTCAAATCCTTTGAATTTCAGCCTCTCAACCCAGTAAATATTTTCTAATTTGTGTATGACTCCATGAAATCCGACTTATTCTTTTCTGGTGAATCAAAACTAAACAGTTGCTGACAACTACTTTTACTTTGGAAAACAATTCTGAACATTTTTGGCAATTTCAAAGTAAAACTTGTTATTCAACACATCATTCACGTACTGAATGATTATTGAAATAACTGTTAGTTGCAGTCCTAGTGGGCTAGTTTACTCACTAGTCATATGAAAACTAGTTTTCAGACAGTACTCGGGCATGCCGTTAATTACATCATTGCTGTGGCATAATTAAAGTGTAGTAACTTCATGTTCTGCAATAAAATTCTGAACAAATAGCTGCATTATAATAACGTTAGATTATTTTCAGACGAAGGTGTTTTATAAATCAAAACAAATAACACATTTTGGCATGTGTCATGTAGTGTCACTTGTACACATACAGTATGTTCAAATAAACAAACAAAACAAATCATCTCATGATATTAGTACATACATAAACAACAAATTGATGGATGGATGGATAGTTTGGAAATCAGAAGTCAAATTTGAAATATATACATACATGTTGATAGAGATTTTAGCATCATGGACATTGACACATAATTTGCTTTCGTGGGCCATACCAAATGATATGGCAGGCCGCAATTGGCCCCCGCAACCTGACTTTGAAACCTGTTGGCCACTGTACAGTAGATAGGGAATGATTCTGAGCAAAGGCAAAGTTGGTGTTACCACAGTAACATGACATGATACGCATATATTTCAGAGAGTGAACAATCCAAGAGTAGCTTCCATATTTGTTCTATTGCACGTCACACACAAAACACACACACACACACTTTTATGTGGCAATGTTGCAAGCAAATAGATTGGTTGACAAAAAGCTGTCGTTCCCTCTGCTATTGACACCACTAAGACCTGCAACAAAATCTGTCTCATGCATACTACTTCTCCTCACGCACTCACAAACACACGCGCGCGGGCGCACACAAGCACGCGCGCACACGCACCCGTTCGCCGCGCCCGCGCGCAATATAATATAGTTCTACGGAAGAGGAGGAGGGGTGGACAGTGTACTGTACTTAAACAAATTTAAAGAAGCATCCGACACGACAGGTGTTATGAGGACGATGAACGCCAATCAAGAGTACCAACGTGTTTTTAGGGTTAGGAAATTTAAATGGATTCGATCTCATCTGCCCCCCTCCAAAAAAATAATAATAATAAAAACAAAGAAAAAAAAAGTGTTTTGTTGTAGTAGCTAGCAGAAACCACCCACCTCTTTCTTGACAGTGCGCAGCAGCTTCTGGCGCGTCTCAGCTTCTAACGACACAAAAGAAACACATGCCATTTTAAAGCTAGCTCGGCTCAAGCTTTATAACCTGAAAATAGTGCCATGTCAACATATGGATGCTGGACTTATTCGCAATTCCCACCTGCCATGATTGTTGCCATGGGTCCTGTGTTCCTGCACGCGCAGCACCTCCCATCAAACAGAGACGTGCGACTCCGAGAAGTGCCTTGCAACTCCGCCTCCACCCCGTGAGGACCCGCCTCTTAAAGGTACAGGCAGGCCTTGCCCAAGACACTTTGGCAATCCTCTGTTTGATTAAAGGGTGGACAAACACTTGAAGTTCCAGGGCGACACCTTATTAAAATGTTTTTTTTCGTATATTTTAGGCCGTTTTAATTATCCATCACATTTCACACAGAAGCCAATGTGCTTCACACAAGCCAAGATACAAAACCTACAAGCACAGACAACAGTTAACAATACCTAAAAGCAAAACAGAGAAAATAAAAGTAGTTGACAAAAATTACAGCTCAATTCATGATCATCAATATCAGTGATTAATTGCTGTTTTGGTGTGTGACGAGATCCAAAATTGATGTAAAAAGTTTTGTTATGGGCCCATCTTGTGGTGCATGTGGGAAACTACATACATAAATTAAATACAAACATGAAATGTAACTTCTTATCAGATTGTACAAACAGTATGCATATCCATATCTGTGTTTTCTTTATATTTTCTACATAAAGGTAAAACACTTTAGATATGCAAAAGCATGGGGACAACAAGAAAATTCCACATTCATTGTGTACAGCAAAACTATACAAAGCAGAGACTGTGGCAATTTATAGTAATTTCCCACCACATACAGATGAGAAATCAGGGATTAATTAATATCTATATAATAATAATAATCTATTTCTCCAAAAGAGTAAAACTACCAGCATTAAGTGGGTGTATAGACATCATTATTCCAGATGGTGGAGTCTCAAGGCCATGAGTCCCACTCTGCCTTGGAGGCACCGAGCTGTCAGGTGGATCACTTGGCGAAAGAATGTAGTGATTATGCAGCATGACAGACTGAGGAGGTGGATGCCCCCCAAAGATGCTTTCATGGTCTCAGCATCAGAACAAACAAAATCCAACTGAGAATGTGAATGTCAAGATGGACTCTTGGCAGCCCAAACAGTGTCCACATCCAAATATGAACTGCAATCCTTTAGTCTTACAGATCACTTTAAATCCAAGCAAGGTAACAAAAACTAGCAAAAACAATTTACAAATAATAATAATAATAAAGTATTTACTGTATTTCAGTATTGCTGTACTGGATCTGTCCAGAAGAAGAAAGGTAAACAGTAGTTTGAGGATTGCTTTGTTACACAAAACTTAGTGCTCCACTTTTCTCTTTTCCCCCATGAATGTCAAAAAACTCAAACTAATGAAAAAACTAATCATTAAAAAGACATAAGAAGTATGCAAATTTGCTTTTAAAAATGAGTTAAAATTAAGCGAGTTTAAAAACAAGTCAAAATGATATAAAAATTAACTACAATGTAAAATGCATAAAAATTAGCACCTGTCAAAGACCCACAAAAATGAGATCAATAGAGAAATACGCAGAGGAAACCCCAGCATCTTGTAACGCTTTTCTTTTCTCTCTCTATTTACTTGCATTTTTTCTCTCCTTTACATGTTTGTCTTAGGATTCCATTTCAGAAGTGACTCACACCTGACAGTGACATGAGGTTGAGGTAAAAGCACATTGTTAAATGTCAAAGCAGGGCTTCTGCTCGAGTAAACAGCACAGCAGAGCTCTCTCCAAACTTCATCATGTGTTTGGTTTTATTATCACACCAACAGGTTCAGTATCATCATTGAGAGGAGAATGAAAAGAGTCACCAGGATGCCATTTTGGTGAAGGATCAGTTGGAACAATCCATTGGATCTGCAAGTTTGAGAAACATCAATGGCGTGCCATCTCTGTGTGTGTTCGTCTACTGGCAGCATCCGCGGGCATGGCTGACATGCACATGTCCACGTGTGATTGGAGTCGACGTGCTCGTACAAGCGATGGAGGCTCCTGTCAGTCTGATGTTCTTCTACCGCCGTGTGCCAATGTAGATTGACAGAATGGTATGCTAGAGAAGGCCAAAGCAATGTGAGCTGTTGTCTTTTTGCTTGTAGGCCCTCGGGAAGCGCACACCTCGGCTGAGCAGCCACAGCTTGCACCCCTCCGCCCTCAGATGATTGCTATCCATGAAGGCATGAAGAACATGAGCCGACCGACCATATCGAATGCCTTTGAGAGGGTCGAGACTTGAAATTGTGAGCCAGGCCACCTCACACCAAATCAATTATCTCTGATATTGAAAATGTTCTTCTGGATGAATGGACAAAATTCCCCAGACGCATTTCAGCATCTAAAAAGAAATGTTACTTGTCCCAGAAGAATGGCTGCTATTATACGTATTTGCTGCAAAAAATGGGAACAAAAAACATATTTTTCCATTTCCTCGCGCTGCAATGGCCATTTAGTTTCTTACAGGCTCTATTGCTCACCGGACACAGACATTAGCTTTAAAGGTGACACCTTAATGATGGAACTGTATGTGTCTCAATTTACCAGACTAACTTCATTTGATGCACTCTGCTCTCACAGAACCAATCTGAGATCTCTTCCGGTGTGCAATCTTTTTAATACGCTTGTTGCTAAAAGCGATGGATTTGATTTATCATTTATCAAGTTTTCTTAATAAGAGCATTTTAGCCTCTGTGATTCTATTCAAGCAAGCAGTACACTTGCCTATCAACAGCTTTCTGGATTAAACTTTATACAGTCAATGAGGCCTTCTTGTTGGCCTTCATGTGCATCAAGTCTGACATTTTCAAAACTGATTTGGTAAATAGATGTTGTGTAGGCCAGTATGATGCAGCACTTATCTTTGCGTGGTTATAATGTGCAAATATCATTCCCGATGCTTTCATACTCCTAATTCTAAAAAGGCTTTATTTATAACTTGTCCTAAAAATTCTAATGTGGCTTTCATCAATCCAAACTTCTTCACATATACAAGGTTATGACAAAATCTTACTTGCATTGCAAAAGATCCTCTCTGGTGAATCGAGGCGTATATCAAGGCCCCGCCCACAGCGCCCGCTCACCACCCCCGCCCCACCCCTCATGGAGCTGCTCCTGTGGCTGACTTTTCGCAGTCCGGTGGCCCAACAGATCTCAGTGGTCATGGCCGGTAGTCTGATCCACCACGGGTCCCCAAAACCCGGATACGCGTCCAACGCGGTCCAGATGCCAATCATCACGCAAACTGGCTCAAGGGACAAATGGAGCAAAAAGATGGACTTTCTCTTGTCTGTCGTGGGCTTTGCTGTGGACTTGGGAAATGTTTGGAGGTTTCCTTACATATGTTACCAGAACGGTGGCGGTAAGATATGTGTATTTTACTTTCACCATTGTTCATTTATGTTAAGTAGGCCATTTGGATGTAATTTTAAGAATAACCACCAAACACGCTACAAGTGCACGCACGCTGTCCATGGTACTGAAAGTAGCTTGTTTCTCGAAAAATGACCGTATTTTCCACGAAAGAGGACTAAATGACATTCATTTTGTCATGTTTAAAAGACCAGAAAATCGTTTTTTTTAAATCACATTCAGATTTAACAGATTTTAAGAAGAAGCCAATGACACTTCATCTCCACCAGCACGTCAAAACAACAAATAATAAACTTACATTTCTAAACAAATAAAATACAATTCTTAAATGTGTTGCTATAATTAGGGTGATATTTGTTAAGGAGCTGTTCGTTTTTAACCACACTTGTGATTAGATTATGATTGAATTAAAATAGAATTATTGTAAATCCCATAGACAGCATAAAGTTTATTAGCAATTTCATTAGCAAGTGTGGTTTATGCCAATGAAATTGATTGCAGAAAAATGCAATCCAGGTAAATCACAATGAAACATTTTAATTTGAGCCTAAAACCTTTTAATTTAAGCCTCTTAAACATCTTCAATTTGCCTGTCATCATATTACAAACTCGATAAATATAAATAATTATCCTAAATACAATATTTTGTGGAACTGTGTATCCTAATTTTGACTGGTGTATCTTCGTCCATGTGTATGCTTGTGTGTGTGCGTGCGCATGTGAGAGTGCAGGAGCTTTCCTTATCCCTTATATTCTGATGGCCATCTTTGGCGGGGTGCCACTCTTTTATATGGAGCTGGCTCTGGGACAGTTCCACAGAACTGGAGCCATATCCATATGGAAACACATTTGTCCCATCTTCAAAGGTAAGCCAAATGCAGCCAGGAAATCTACATTATCTACAGTACACTTTGACAACAATAAAAAATGCTGTCTCAAAAAAAAAAAAAAAATCTGTCTGCTTTTTTCTTGTGTTTTAGGTATAGGATATGCCATTTGCGTTATCGCTCTGTATGTTTCTTTCTACTACAACACCATCATCGCCTGGGCCCTCTTCTACTTCTACTCCTCCTTCTCCACCATCTTGCCATGGACAAACTGTGACAACGTGTGGAACACTGACAACTGCACCAATTATTTTGGAATGGATAACGTCACCTGGACAAATTCTTCACGATCTCCGGCAGAGGAATTTTACACGTAAGTGCATGTAAGTTTGACTAATAAGAAAAGGCATGTCAGGATTGAAAGTTGTTGAAGGGGTGCTGATGGCAGAATGTGTTCACCCCTACCAGGAGGAATGTCCTTGAGATCCACAAGTCGGCGGGTCTGGGAAATGTGGGAGGTGTTCGCTGGCAGCTGATGCTCTGCCTTTTTCTCATTTTCACCATTGTTTACTTTAGTCTGTGGAAGGGGGTGAAGACTTCTGGCAAGGTAACACCTTGTCACTGCTATTCTCCCCACCCCCTCCTTTTCTCACTTGTCACCTTTCACATCCAGGTTGTATGGGTGACCGCCACTCTGCCCTACATTGTCCTTTTCATCCTGTTGATCCGCGGTGCAACTTTGCCAGGTGCTTGGAGAGGAGTGGAATTTTACCTCAAACCCAATTGGGAGAAACTGCTGGAGACCAGTGTGAGTGGTCCTCTTCCCTGAAAAGTAAACATATCCAAAACAATTAGACAATCCTAATAAAAAAAAAAAATCACTTTGCATTATTTCATTACACTGATCAAGACTCTATGCTCTATATTACACAGCATTCTAATAACTACTAATTTAAAACATTGACTATGCCTGTATTGAGAAAGCATCTGAACCATTTTGAATACGGAACAATTTTGCCGAGATAGAAAATAATTGTATAGAAATGTAATGTGTGATCCCTTGAGATACTGACGATAAAAGGTTTTCTGTGGCTCACCGAGGCGTTATGCTAAAACCTGTGTGCGCTTTGGTTGGAGGCGAATATGGATGAGACGAAATGAGATGCATAAATAAGCTACAGAGGGGCATAATAAGATGCATAATTGGTTTAGATTTTCTGCCCATTAACAAAGGCCTCCTTTTTCTCACTCACAACGCTGCCCTCTTCTTTTTAACACGCTGCTCTTCAGATCTCCCTGCGAACAGCTGGGTGGCAACAAGGCAGCTACAATATATGCTTTAATTGCACAACACCACTTGGCGTCCACATCATTTGGGCGAATAACAATGATGATTTATTTGGGATTTCGCCTTGAATATAATGGTTTTGTCACAGTTAGAATTGCATTTGCAGACTCATGGTTTCCTCTCTGCATTTTTTTTAAAGGTGTGGGTTGATGCTGCTGCTCAGATCTTCTTTTCCCTCGGTCCAGGCTTTGGAGTGCTACTGGCACTCTCCAGCTATAACCCTTTCACTAACAATTGCTATCGGTAAGAACGGACTCGGGTTGGACTATTCATATAATCCAAGACGCTAATTGAATTTTATTACAAGAAATAAGCTTAGCGTTGAATTGTTTGTTTTCTGTTGCGCTTCTTTAGTGATGCCATTGTGACCAGTTTGGTGAACTGTGTGACCAGTTTCGTGTCAGGGTTCGTCATTTTTACCGTGCTGGGTTACATGGCGGAGATGAGGAAAGTGAAAGTTGAGGATGTGGCCAGAGATAAAGGTAACCCCAAGACATTAAAAATGATCCAAATTCATACTGACCTCATAAAATGTTGGCTTGATCACAGGACCCAGTTTACTCTTCATCACGTACCCTGAGGCCATCGCCAACATGATGGGCTCCACTTTCTTCGCCATCATATTTTTTGTAATGATGATTACCCTGGGGCTGGACAGTACGGTACATCTTGACACCTCCATTCACTACACAATCGAGTTAAATAACATAACAACATATGGAAGTGAACGCTCCCCTCATGTTTCATGTAATCATCGGGTCTAATGGAAAATTAACTTTATATCCCACAGATATGATATTACAGTTGGACAAACTGAAGTTTTAAAATGTACATGCTGTGATAGATAGAGCAAATAATGTGACACCGTGAAGACAATTACTTACTATTTGTTTCAGTTTGGTGGGCTGGAGGCGATCATCACAGCCGTATTGGATGAATACCCCGATCAGTTCTCTCAAAGACGTGAACTTTTTGTTCTTATTTTGGTGGTGGTCTGCTTTCTGGGCTCTTTGAGTACTCTTACAAATGTATGTTGTTGTTGTTTTTTTTTAGATTTTTGATCATTTGTCTTAACGTGACTTAACATTGGCTGAATGGCAGGGCGGTGCCTATGTTGTGAAGCTGCTGGAGGAGTTTGGGGTTGGCTGTTCCATCATTGCTGTGGGATTCCTTGAGGCCATTGCAGTTGCCTGGTTCTATGGTACACCCAAGTGTGGTTGATGGCGTAATTGTTTTCCTGTGACAGCAACGAAAAGCATCAACTCCAAGTCATATCGGTTTTGTCTTCCATCTCTTGCTTTCAGGTATCAACAGATTCAGCAATGATATTGAAGCCATGCTGGGCAAAGCCCCGGGAATGTTTTGGAAGGTGTGCTGGGTTGCTATCAGTCCAGCCTTTCTGGCGGTAAGAAGTCTCTGTTTACTTTAGGACTATTTTCAATAAAACCAATTATACTATATGTTGTTATCTCTATTAATATTATTTCCCCACACATTATCTAGTTGGGGGCCACAAAGGGCTAACACTAGTAAAAGTTTGCATTCAAAACATAATATTGGTGTGAATTGAATGTCATCTATATGGTCATGCCATGTCTCTCCTCTATTTTCAGTATATCATGGTGAGTTCACTACTGAAAGCCCCACTACTCACATTGTTTGACTATCAGTACCCAGACTGGAGCATCACAGTTGGATACATCATTGGCTTTTCATCCCTAATGTGGATCCCTATTTACATGATTTACAAAATGGTGTGGACACCAGGATCTCTCAAACAGGTCTGTGAATCCGCAATGTCAATTTAGAAAGAAAAAAAAAAAGACCTGGGTAGAAAACCAATGTTCTTAATGGAATGACTTTCCAATTGACAGAGGCTAGCAGTGTGTCTGAGACCGGAGAGGACCTTACCTGACATTCACACCGACAGCCTAAACATGGCCATCGTTCCATAGGAAGGAAGATACTACAGATGAAAAAAATACCTTTGTCTGTCTTGTATCGGAAGTTTTTTTTTTTTTTTATCTGTGACATAATGACTGTTTACAGCTTATGTGGTGATTTTTTTTTTTTTTGGTAACTTATCAAGTTAATAAGGAATTACAAGGTACATTTTGATAATATTAAAAATAAATACTTGTTTGTGTGCTCAAAGATATGTCTGGATCAATGGGACAATGTAAAGTTTTTGCAAGTTGGTGTTTCAGTGTTATAGTCTCTAAGAGTCTGTACCTGGTATTGTTTTCACAATAACTGATAAAGAAGGAAAGAAAATAACAGCGTGCATTGCCTTGCATGAGGTATTTCCTCAAGTCAATCGCTGTTTACAAACTATGATAAAAGTTGGATGTGTTCAGCTAATTTTTTCAAGTCAATAACGTGTGATTTTATATAATTAACAAATGATGTATTTCTGGCAGCAGTTTGAAGACACATTGTGGGTTATTATTTTTTTTAATTGTGACTTTTACTCTGTGTCATTATTTGTAATACATCATCTTCACATGATGTGTAGGTTTCTATATCAGCTGCCAAACATTTATGAATGAAAATGAAAACAAATGAGACAATGAGGCTTGACTGAGGGATTTCCCCCCCCCCCCCCCCCCTCCCCCTAAACATAGTGATGAAATGGTTGCGCAACGAGATCGTTTCAAACTTCTGTCTGATTCGTCACTTTTCTTCGAATAGACTCTTTGGCCTTAATCTTCCTAAATATGTCAGTGGATGTACATCATGGGTATTGGTTGTTTTGATATTGTGCCTCTCCAAACAGTGTTTTGACTTGATAATTGAAGATGCCTATTTATTTTTTTTCAACATTGGTCAAATCTCATATACAAGCGCTTTAACTTTTTCTTTTTATCCAGTGAGTAATGTGATGAGAAAAGTGATGATTGCTGTATGAATTACATTATTTCAGTAAATGTCTGATTTAAATTTAGTGTCCATTATTCTATAAGTCATTTGAGTGGGCTGGTTTTCCTGTGCTCTAACAAGAGGAGGCAAGTTTAACAAAATGTGCTACTAAGAAAAAAAAAACAATAAATTGCAATCATGATTTTATATTTATGAGATGGTTAACTTAATTCCAATTTACTATTTTGTTACATCATTTCATATCAAATTTGATTAGCATGCTAATTTAAAAAACATAAAAAATATCCCCTGAACTGAAAAACTAACAAGCACACTTGCTTTTTGTCTTCAATGCCAGACAAGTTTGTACAGGATACACAGTACTGAGGACTGCATGCAAACACTTATTTTGGTCCATTAAAAGCCCATTTTAGATGTCATTTTGGTTGTGGTAAAGAAACCAAGCCCCATCACTACAAAGACTACAAGTAGGAACATACACAAGAGTATAAAGTAGTTTGTAACATACAGTACGATCCACCATTGAGCTTCTCGCCGATGTTGATCAAAGCTTCTTTGTGTCAGTGACCATTGAAGTATACAACAGGAAACACATAAAAGAGATGTTTCTTAATAGGCTGCTGCTCCTAAATAACATGAGCGGCGATTGGTAGAGAAAAACCGATAAATAAATCAAATTGATGCAGCAATTTTTAAAGGAAATGAATAAATATAAATATGTCACTCAAGGATTGTTCATGTATCCGGGGATCCAAATTTGGTTTGAAATAGTAGTGTATTAAATTGTTTTAACATTACTGCAGTAATGTTCAGTTCAACAAATGGTACAAAGATTGATTATGAACTACGGCAATGCAGTAACACATATACATTATGTATGTTACTATCAATGAGAACTCCCAAAATATATAAATTGTATGATTATAGTTACTTTTGATTATGGAGTCAACATAAATAAATATTGGGATTGAGGGGTAGGATTTTAAACTTCTTTCAGGAAGTGTATGACAAAACATACACATCGAAGACATCACATGATGGAAAGGTATTAGTGTGAATATTTCATTCCATCCCTCAAAAGCTTTGCTGCAAATCAGGGGCAATATGTGTTATGAAATGGTTCTTTCGGGATGAAGCTAAAGGCCATAAACATTCATGCAAAGTAATTATAGAAGGATATAACCCCAAGGAATTTGACCTTTACATAATTCTTGATTGCTCTTTGACATTTCAGCCATGTGAAATGTGATGGAGGCCTGACACTCGCATGATGGTTTCCAATAAGACATGAGGTTTTATAATATTTGTAGTGTAGGTTTGTTGACAGCTACCACAACTACCAAGACCTGCGAACGTGCCTGCTGCGTGATGATCCAACTTTGATTTTATATTATGACTCAATCACAATAGTTTTCCCATTGTAATATATGGAACTGCTTCAACTTTTCTTACAGTAGTTTCATCACATTGACATGATAATTATGATCTAAAAGTCAGCTTTTGTGGTTGATTACATCTTAAAACTTTTTTTTTCTCTCACAAATAACCACCATGTGCTGGCTAACAGAGTGATCAATACTGCGATTGATGGCCCATGCATTCAAATCATACCTATTAATCACAATGTCACACATAAATTCTACAATTCAAAATTCTAAACGATTTTTTTTTTTTTTACTTCGGTTTGTTCCTAATTGTTATTATGAAGTGTTGGCCAAGAATTGTATGTCGTGTTTTTTTTTTTTCAACCTGAAACCATGACTTTGGATGGTATGATAAATTTAATTCTCAGCCATATACGTTTAACATTTAATAGAAGGGGCTATAATTGAATCTTTCTCAGCGAGCGTCATATTCTTTGAAAATCATTTGAGCATTAGCTATTTTGTTTCGTTCATGTAACAGCTACAAATCACATAACACTATTAATGAATCTTTTTTTATTTTTGCTGAGTCAGAAAATTCGACGGTTGTAGGACCCCGATCCCGTAGCGGAAGCGCTCGCTCCCATCAGCATCATTCTCATCACCATCCGCTTCTACTGCTGTGATGCTAGCTGCCTTCCCACAGGCTTTATTCATAATGTCACTAATGATATTGGTAGATGGCCAAGGCGAGGAATTTATAGTAGCCGAGAGACCTTACGTGGTCCTACTGAAACAAAATTTAGGTAAGAAATAAACACTAATGATTGGCTGACCGCGCCTTTTCCCGTTACTTCCTTTTGCTGCTTAAACCAGAAACACGTCAAATTAGGATTGAATAAATTGATGCGGGTTTTTGTGCACAGTCGCACTGGGGAGCGTCCTCGGTGTCCTCCTGCTGCTGATGATCATCATGGCGGTGTGCGTCTACAACCCTCTACCCAGGCGCTGAGCGTGTCCTCGCTCCTCAGTCACGGAGACAAAGGACTCCAAAATAAATAACCTGAGGGGCCACTCAATTGTCATCAAATCCACCCACCAGAGAAAAGTGGGCTTCACAATGGCTGGAGTGGCTCTAGGGGTTACCTTGATCCCACCTCAGGCGATATACTGTACATTGTGTTTTCAAATTGAGTTTTGTGTGAGTTTATATTATTTATTTGGAGTTAAGACTATACCATATGCGATGAATTGACCTCGTGATGTAAATACATGTTTTGGTTGTTTATAATGTTACCTGAGTTGTGTTGCTCATTAAATTTAATATGACCCAATATTTTTTTTTTAGTTAATATTATGAAGGTTTAACAAAGGTATGTCTACATTCTCACAAAGTGCATGAAGTCACACACAAAATATATGTAAGTAAAGTGCTTTATTTTAGGAACATCTGTAGCTCAATGATCTCAGTTGACTGAACCAAAGGTTGTCCTTTATTAAAAGGTTGGCAAAATGATATCAGCTAATTTTTCATCATGTACCACAGAGGATAAGATTAGCTGAAAGCACTCAGGTTAGTGGTTGGTCATATATGTAAAATAACTACATGACAGTGGTTATTCAACATCACGATGGGTACAACTTGCTTTCTGTCGGAAAAGGAAATAATCAAAAGGTTTTGGGTGGCAAAACAAACTTTCCATCAAGTAACAGACAAAGTGTCTGTTGGCACATGCTGAAAGAAAACAAATGAATGAATCAGATCCTGATGTGGCCTGCACGCACTCAAGAGGTTTGAAGTTGTTTGTGGCTACAGGAGAAACAAGCAAGTCTGACTGCCTTCAGGAATATGGAGACAGCTTGCACAGGACTGCACCCTGCACAGGCTGCTGTTGCATTTTTGAACTGAGGCATTATTGCTGGTATTTGCTCAGGCAGCAAAAAAAATCCCTACAAATTCCACTTAAAACAAAACAAACCAACAATATATACAACTGCTGCAGGAACTTGCATTCTCTCGCAGCAATTTCTTCTTGGCCTTCTGAAAAGTACAAGAAACCTGCAAGTACTTTTAGTTAGTAGTATGGCAGAGAGATATGTGATAATAATAACCAGTAGTTTCAAACTTCCAAAGAAAGAATTGTTACAACTTGACCCTGAGATTTCTGTTATCCAATGGAAATGGCTTGTAGCATTAAACCCCTGGTGGTCCACAGCAAAGTATTATTTTATTCCCCAAACTTGATCACATCAGAAATTTAAGATTAAAACCACACCAAGAATATAAACTGTGCTCTGGCACTTAATTCTCAAGTGGGAGTAGCAACTTAGGTTGCGTCGCCTGAAGTAGTCATTTTTGATAACATTCTTGGGAGCTGCCGTAAGACTAAGATATGATGGGGCTGCTGTTTGAAGTACTAAAAGCCCACAACGCCCCAGGACGTAGATACGAAATAACGTGGAACCTCTTAGCCCAAAACACTCTTTAAAAAGTTAATGAGAACGAAAGTTTTGCCTGTTTAGGCTAGGCTGTAAAAGGGAAAATCTGCGGTCCCAATTTGCATAGACCGCTTTACGGCCCAAGTCACGGTGTTAGCTGGATCTTTTTGCCTCCAGCTAAGGCGCGCCCCCAAAATAAAGAAACCCTAAAGGGGTCTACAGAAGACAGGAAAGTGTCAATGAGGTGAGGCGGCCGCTTTGGGGCCGTTTCCAATTCCCTCTTCGTCCTTCTACTTCTCAGTGAGAGACAGCTGCAAAATCCGCTCCAGGTCCTCTTCCTCCTGCTTCCTCAGCTGCTCCTCTCGCTCTTGTGCCCGCGCAGAGAGCTCCATGGCCAAGTGGAGCTCTGAGTCATGGCTTGAGGTGGAGAAGGTGCTCGTGGGGCTAGAGGTGTCGCCATAATCCACGAGCACCCCCTCTGGGATACTCCTGGAATCACATAGGCTGTTTATGAGACGGATCAGAAATGTATGACCGTTCCACTTTGTGCCATTTTTGTTGTAGCAATGGTGATGTGAGATGAAATATGAGCATCATTAATGGTTGCAAACACTGCCATAGATAACCACACATCACCTAAATGGCCTTGATGTGGATTTTTCCAATATGCTTGGACCAAAAACATAAATGCACAAGTCATTTTGAACTTACAGTCACAATATTAATTGTGTGCTTGCTGCAATAGGTTCAGTCATTTTATCAACATCAAAAAATCTACCTCTCACTCTGGCTGTTGACCATGACGTCATTATATTGGCTGTGTGGCTCATCCCCTGTTCTCTCCTACAGTGACAGAAAGGTGACAAGCATTCCCAATAAAATAGATGAGCGAGTAGCACAAATAGAAGCTCGCTGAGGCCTCACCTGCTCTCGGTTCATGTGGGAATCCAAGAGACTTTGATGGATTGCGTATTGCAAAAACTCCTCGTCATTAGCGGGCGTAGTGACGTGTCGGCTGCCCCCTCGGCGGAGGTAGTGGTTGGGTATCGCAAACACAGACGGACATACCTGGAATGTTGGCGCGACTGGACACGCAGGTAAGCGGCGGTTGAGAAGCAAAGTGAGTTGAATGCATTTGGTTGTTGAATATGCGTCTACCTCGAGCCTCGTCGTCGTCTCCTGAGGACGACGGTGTGGTTGCTGGTGTTTTGTTGGCTTCCTCTTCAGTACTGCATTTATTCACGTTACCAAAAGTAATCCTGGCATTCAGCACATGAAATAGAGGAATCTCTGCAAAATAGAAGAAAGCGCTACATCATTTAGCCGTTTCACACAAAAAAAGTGGGATTCTCCCAGCTACGACAATCACCAATTTTGATAGGAAATCCAGGAGGGAATTTGAGCGTGACAAAATCTCGTAGCCGTGCAAAATGCGAGCTGGTCCGAGCCATCAGGTCAATGATGGGGGTCACCTGCTCCACCAGGGACAGAGGATGATCTTCACTCATCCACAATGTCCCTTTGAACCTGTGTGAGAAGGTCACACCGCTTGAACATGCGGAAAACGTTTTTTGAAGTATCTTAAGGATCGTTGTCTCACTTCTGCGTTCGCACGCTCAGCTCAATTGGTCGGCCGATATCTCTGTTCCCCAAATCGAAATTGGGATTAAAATATTCCGCTGGAGTGATGGCTGTGGGATTCGTGGCTGTTGCATATTCAAGTGTCAGGTCCTGTAAGAGTTAGCAGGCAACTCATCAACTTGTGGGAAGAAAAAAAACTTAAATTCACACACAGACAAAATGACAAAAAAATAGACACGGTGTATTGTTTCAGCAATAAATCTGTCTGTTAGTGTGTAGTAATGTATGAAAGCCATTAACGAATCCCCATGAAACTATCGAGAAATGATGTCAGGCCAAAGAGAGCTTTAAATTATGACTTGGAAAAAGGTTCAAATTGCCAAATTTCTTGGCACTTTTATTCTTGGTTCAACCACTAAACAACATCAAAACGTCACTTTGAGTCCATTTGTGATGTTTTATGTCATGCTCTTGGATGCAGGAAGGAGGTTGCTAAACGACAAATGGACTTTTGTGCTTTTGCTCCTTGTTACAAGTGCCATTCTCGTGTTCTTTTGCTAAGAGCGCTTGGATTTGATCTCAATAGATTGTGGTTGTGGATGTCGTTAATGTGTTTGATCACAGGATGTGCGTATTACCCCTTGTGCACTTATATGCTGTTCAACTGTGCCAAGCAGAGACTCCAGGATGTTCCTTTCACCTTTTAAGAGAAATTCCACATTCACTTTTCTCCAATAACAAAGTTTTACACATGCGCACACACTCACAAAATGTATGTATCTTAAACGGGACACATTATAGAACATTTGAATTTTGAATGTTTGCGTACAATTGATTCTCTAAAGTGCCTGGTCGCCCATCAACTGGTAAATTAAGCAACTAAATAAATGTTTAGTTGTCTGGCCAGTTTTAATAACGTGTATGTGAGCAAGCCTTTCTGCTGCACTCATGCCAGTGTAATTAACATAACAACCGTTCCTGCACTTTCCTGCAAGTTTTTCTGCCAATGAGTTGATAGCTAGACTGGCTGAAATGCCAGAGTGAGAACAACTTTGGCGACAAATGAAGACCTACCACGTGAAAAACAAAAAGAAATATGCGTGTTTGGCAACGTCATGCATCGCACTGCTACTTTAAGTGACAAGTCTAAGTGTGTCTTGGTGATGAAATTCCACATCCACCATTTTCTTATAAACCTTGATTGCGCCATGAAGTTGTTGCAACTTTTTAAAACAGAGCGGCTTCCTACATGATGTAATTTTTTAATCCAAGTAAAAATGTCCCCTTTAAAGGAGAAATACAATTTTCTTCCACCTACTTTTTATCCTGGCTTTCTCCTCATCTGTAAGATGTTCAGTCCTTGTCCTGATGACGACATTCACATTGTTTACACTGAAAACCTAAGAAAGTGATGGCAGAAGACGGTAATTCACACAAATATGAAATTCCATACATTTTAATTGTTTCTCATTGGCAAAAGAATTATTTGAACCTTTGTTTCAAAACCATTGACTACTTCGGTTTTGTCTGTCCTCCAGCCCCAAATTCCAGACATGTTCCTGTCAGAAGACAAAAAAAGAGAACAATATCATTAAAAGGGGAAAAGTGCATCATAAACAATATCAGTGAGATTGGATAGTGTCACCGAGCAAACGTTTAAAGCTCAAGATCAGAATTTGTCTTATTTTAAAGCTGTCAATAATGTGTCATGTCTTTCGTACTTTTACAACTACGCAAACCAGTATATTGTGTGGGATTCATTGCCAACCATGTTCACACTCAATCTGTAAAAGCAGTAAAATGGGAAGGAATCCTTTCAAAGTGCAGTTGGAAGCAAGCACACACTGCAACCTGTGAAGAAGCCAGCCATTAAGTGAAGAAAATGAGATCCTTGCCTTTCAAAAGCAATGTCCTTGGTGTCCAAGTAGGTGTTGACAATTGGCGTGGTCAACCTTTTGGCCACTTCTTGTTCTGCTGGCTGCATTGACTCCAGAGTGACATCTTCCATTTCTTGTGATATTATGAAACGCTCCGTGTCCACAATCTGATCATCATGGTTCACCTCCATCAACTCTGCACACGAATCTGCCAAGAAGCTTGTTGAGTTCCATTTGATCAGATAACGTCATTCTCTTCATGTTGTTATGAACGCACACGCACCATCTCCTCTGAAAAGGTAGCTCCTTCGCCCTCTGATCCAAGTCATGTTCTCGAAGCCTAGAAGGGTGGCATCCACACGGAGGTTTGCTCCACTTTTCCAAATGCGGCACACGTCACTTGGGCAAACCCGGGACACAAGAGGGACTGTGAAGCAACAGTGCATGAGGGAAATTAAAAAAAAAAAAAAAAAAGTGAGACAAAACATTGAGTCATTTTAATAAAGAAGGTTAATTATGTGGTTGGGACAGTAGGACTCGGAAAGGCCATGTTTGCGTCATTGGGTATATTTTTAAGTGCAGCAAAACAATGTTTATTCAGTCCACTCCTGACAGTCAACGTGCAAAGAGAAACAAAAAAACTTGCTCTATTTTTCCATAGAACTTACTCCAGCTGGTGAATTCCCACTTCATTTCCATATAGAAGTCTGGTGACTGTGGACGAAAGACAGAAAGAAAGAAATGACTGTTTCATAAATCATATTAAATGTTGCTGTAAATAAACGAAAACATGTTTTTTTTTGTTAAACCTCTCGAATCTTTGACAAAAGCCCGGGTACTCCTTCCAAAGCAGTGGATGCTTTGAAGTAGTCTCTCCGTTGCAGAACTAACTGAACCATCTCTGGATCTCCCGTGCTGACGGCTTCCTGCAGCACTAGATAGACAAATGCAATGTTTTGATAAAAACAGTTGAACCGTGCACAGACAGCAAAATAATTTCCATCAGTGAGACACATCGAGGAAAAAGCAGTGAATGGAACAATTAAATACAAACCTGTCCAATTATTGGCATTTTCTTTTGTAACTTGAGCTCCATGTCTCAGGAGGACTCTCACCGACTCCATGTGCCCAAGTGACACAGCCAGATGCAAAGGTGTCCGACCTCTCGGATCCACACACTCAAGTTCATCCTAAGGAATTTCACATAAAAAAAAAAAAAAAGTTACAGAAATGGAGCACAATAAATGAGGTAGGTCTTCTATAGGTTAAAACGTAGCAGACATAACATGCGGGTGGGGTCATCATTATATAGAGTGTATAAAAAGTCTACACACCCACAACCCAATTAAAATATGACATTTTGACAAAACAAAATACGTTAATAAATATGGCGTAAATTATGAAGTGTAATACTATTTGGGAGTGTCAATCAAAACTGATCATTGATCAAACATTGAGCAGGTGTACCTCATAGTGTGGTCGGTGATTGTACGTTTTTAGTAATATGTAAATGACTAATTTACAATAGTACCATTGAAAAATCGTGCATTTAGTACATCAAACGTGTAGCAATGAGCAGATCTGTCAAACAAGGCGGCCTATTTCCTCGTAGCAATTTCCTAGCTTCGTTAAGCTAACAATGGTTAGTGCTTTACATTTCTGACTACACAGCTGTTTTACGAACCTGCAATAGTACAATTTGCTGCTCCAGCTTCCTGTAATTATTCTCCCAAACATAGGAGTGCAGTGGGAACTCCATTCGAATGTTTTCACTAACATTAGCTAAAGACATCTCTGTATGTGGAGCCTAAAGCAACGTTAGCGATCTTTTTCTAAACACGACCACGGTGATAGCGATGGCTTCTACCAGCACACTTCTACGATTGTTATCGATCATGGCGTTGACATTATCAACCAAAATAAATCAGAGTATTCGCTAACTCACTAAACTTGTGCTAAGCTCTCCCCAAAACAAAAGTTCGAACAAGGAAGTGGCAGGAAGAGTCCATAACAAAGGCAGGGGAAGCCCATTTAGAAACTAAATAGTATTGCACCAAAATGTATGCTATTTAAACGTGTAGGAATACATTCTAGATTAAACACTTTCATCGCACTAAATTGTCATTGCGATACAGATGAAATAGCTTTAATTATTTTGCCCACAAAACTATAAATAGTCAGTTCCAGCAGGACACGTCCATTCAACGTAATAACATGGGGGTGTCGAAATATTTTACAAAGGTACGTTTACGAATCGATACAACGTCACTGCAGTTGTCACAGTATGGTCATACGTTCCAATCACAAAGTAAAAAGTGTATTAATATTAACTATGTGCATATATAATACTTAAAAAATGAATGCGAAATACAGCGCAAGTTAATTATGCATCAAATAGGATCGCCTGTTGCATTTAGGGGGGTTATCAAAATTGTATATCCTATTGACGCGCCAAGATAATTAACTTGTAATAAACACGTCTGTCACCACGTTATGTATTTCATTTCAGATTGTTTGTCACTTTACGAACAAAATGTAAACTAAACAATGGCACACGAATGCCTCTCAAGTCTGACCTCATTCAAGCATATGGACGTGATCCTAGTTTAAATTCATCATAATGTGATTGTTGGAACTGAAGCATCGCCACTAAAATCTTCATATGCGCCGAAAGGAGCGTTAAATGCAGGTTAGTTTTTCCTCAACTATGTATGCCAGGCAATTTGCTCCAAATAAGTTCACTAAAACAGAATAAATACTTCAGTTTGTAAAATAAAATGCTATAAATTATGACAAAACAATAAATTGAGGACTATATTTAAGACATTTTTGCTCATATTATGGCAAAGTTTTCCTGTAAGACGTAGCTGGGGGTTTGGCTTTTATTCAGCGGCAGACACTGAAGCTCGCTGTCGTGTTGCGGCTGTCTGTCTACCAGTAACCGCAGCGCGTCTCAGTAAACGGGCGTAGTGTTGTCGACTTGCCAGCTGCTAACTCGGCAAACTTTAAGAAGATTGGCATTCAGCGCTGCAGGGGAAATGGCATTATAATGGTTTTCAAAACAGCCTCAATCGGACGTAGCGTCTTGCTGTTCGGTGTTGCCTTTAATTGGCTAGCTTTTAGCTAACGCGGAAGGCATCTCCAGGGAGTCATCAATGATCAGCGTGCACACCGCCAAAAATTGAGCTAATTTCTGCAAGCATTTCCATCGTGGCTTAGGATGTCTAAACGCACGAGGAACACGGAGGTGTGTGCAGACTGTTGCGTCCCAGGTAAGTGAGCATTGTAGTCGACCGGTCAACATTAACCCGACGTTTTCGACACATTAAGTGACGTGTGGATTCTTGACAGTCTGTCCACAAGTATCACACCCCATGATTCTGATTCTAATCGGATTATTGGTACTCTGCCCACCCATGCACGCTCCTGTCTACTTAACTCTTAAATACAATGTGACGAGTTTAATGTATTTGACATCTGAACTCCCAGAGGAGGATGCTATTTGACCTCAAGCGGTCGCTTCCGGTCAGTCATTGTTTGAGTTGAGCAATCGGACTGTTTATTTGATCAATACTCAAAAACGAACGCTCTGTGGCTGGGTTTGATCAGGCTATATACCATGGAACATTTTTGTTAATTCATTTATCTTCAATGAATCCATTGCCTCTTTTTCTTTGTAATGCGAGACACAATGATCCCATTTTAATGTGACTTGTTTGGTTGCACAGATTGGATAGTATGACTCAACTGGAGTTGAATACCATCCGGGCTTAGCATTTTCCTGAATGCATTGTGAAACCAAATGTAGCAAAGTATTTCAAACCAAAGAGCTACTGTAGTTGAAAACCATTCCTGACTGTCAATACATTCATTCTAGTGTGTGAAATCCCCTTTCTATAGTTGTGACGTGATGTTTTTCAGCAAGCACAGGAAGCCAAACAGGATGCTTACTGAATTGACAAGTGTTTCCAATACGGAAGTCTTTTTCTGAGGGGGGATATCCTGTTAAAATTATACATTAAAACACAGACGGGAACATCATTGATCAGAAGTGAATACATATGTAATTCCTCATGTTTTAGAACCCTGCTTTGCTCCTCATCTTATTTGATTGTGTTAGGTTTCCACAGCAGCTGGCCTCACTTGCCCCTCCCTTGTAACTGTGACCAGTTGTTGGTTGTGAATATTTTTAGATTTTCAAGATCTGCTATCAAATTTAGAAGCACTTGTTTGAGGAAAGCGTAAAGGCCCACCAGCAGAGAGGTCTTGAAGGACAGTAGTTTGGGTGAAGTACAAGCAGGCGCCATAATGCGACTAGTACCCCCTGCAGCTGTTCCCACTACGCTTCAGCTGCTCACCTATCTCAGCATCCGCCAATCACATGGATTACAATTTCGTTTGTAATGGATGTCTTTAGTTTGCATCTCGCATAGAAACTGAGTTAACAGCGAGTAAGTGTTCTGTTCCCCCCGCCTCGCAGAACCCCGCTGGGCCTCAGTGAACAGGGGGGTGTTGATTTGCGATGAGTGCTGCAGTGTTCATCGAAGTCTGGGCAGACACAGCTCTCAAGTCCGTCACCTGACGCACACGCCGTGGCCTCCTACACAGCTACAAGTAATTCTTACTCTTACTTGTGTGTCCAAACCTTTGACTAGTAGTGTGCATACAAGTGTGTCAATTTTTGGCTGAATTAGAAATTGTTACTGCATTCTTCTGAATGGCTTTCGGGACGAAAAAATGTTTTAAATTTCACCTAGATGGTTCAGATGTTGTACAGCAATGGCGCTAATTCCATTTGGGAGCATTCCCTTCTGGACCCAGCATCTGTGATGAGTGGAAAACGCAAAGCCAACCCCCAAGACAAGTTGCAGTGAGTTGTTCTTATTTGAAAGCGATGAACATTTTCCTCCTCCTTACTTGTCTCTCTATGAACTGTTGTATCTCCTCATGTTCCCGATAGCCCCAACAAGTCCGAATTTATCAAAGCCAAATATCAAATGCTGGCATTTGTCCACCGGATGCCTTGTCGAGAGGATGACAGCTCAACAGCCAAGGATCTGAGTAAGGTGAGGAGAAATACTGCCGCTGCTCACAAGGAAAGCATAACATCAGTTCAGTGGCAATGTAGGTTGTTTTCTTCTTTTTTTTTTATTCCAGCAACTTCATTCAAGTGTTCGCACTGGAAATCTTGAGACCTGCTTAAGGTTGCTCTCTCTGGGCGCTCAAGCAAACTTCTTTCACCCAGTAAGATTCCCGCCACTAACCTCATTCATTTTTAATCCTAAATCGCCTTTTATCCCAGTAGTATTGAATTTAAAATTAGACTCCCACACATGTTCTGTCTGATTTGGTCTCACACATTCTTTTTCTTCAAGGAAAAGGGCAACACTCCCTTGCATGTGGCAGCAAAGGCAGGGCAAGTCTCTCAAGCTGAACTGTTAACCGTTTACGGCGCCGATCCCGGAGCCCCTGATAGCAACGGGAAAACTCCCATTGACTATGCGAGGTTAGTCACAGGGTTGTTACGCTCACACGAGTCTTGTTGATTCTGCTAGGGTTGTAATGCGTGTCACCTTAGGGAGGCGGGCCACCATGACCTGGCAGATAGACTGGTGGAGATTCAATACGAGCTGACGGATCGGTTGGCGTTCTACCTGTGTGGGAGGAAACCAGGTGTGTTTTCAGGTTCAAATCACGATGCACGTACAGTAAAAAGTAGAAAACACTGTTCATCATTCAGGTATTAATGTCAGCAAGGTGATTGAAGGTCATGAAAAATCGAGCCAAGAATGATTTTAGATTAGACTGACTCAAGGCAGTTGATAGATTGGTCCTCAGAACTGATATTGAAGCAGGAATTCAAGTTTACTTTAGGGAATCTGTTAAACGGTACGTGACTTTTCCTACTTTTGAATTTGAGCTCTATGTACACAAACATTCTTCTTGTTCCTTTAAGATCATAAAAATGGGCCGCACTTCATCGTTCCTCAAATGGCCGACAGGTAAGCGAGTTAACCTAATGTTTTCTCACTGAGCGACTTGAACTTAACTTGAAACTGCAAAGTGAGGCGGTTGCAACAGCCAAAAGTTGTCTTTGCTCTCAAGTGGCTTGTTGGGACTCGCTGAAACATTGTCAGAGGAAGTGGAGTACCTCCAAATATGTCACACTTAACCCTTTTAGCCCTTTTTTTTCTTTTCTTATCGCAGAACTAGAGCAAACATTTAAATGTTGTTGTTTGATCTTTTGTTATGCATTCTGTCGGTGGATTAGGAACATGTAAGTGTGATCAAGTGGCATGTCATGCACATCAATATTTGACCTTAGGCTTCAGCAGCATGTTGATAAAAAAAATATCTCACTGTAGCAGTTTAGATCTATCCGAACTGGCCAAGGCGGCAAAGAAGAAGCTGCAGTCAGTAAGTGATGGCGTCACCCGACTATTTTATTTCCACTTTGTCTCTTTCCTCCTTAAAAGTCCCAACTTTGTGACTCTTTTGCAGCTAAGTAATCATTTATTTGAGGAGCTGGCCATGGATGTGTATGATGAGGTAGACAGGCGAGAAACTGACGCAGGTAAAGTTTTCTGCAGAGCCGGTTTTCACACTGATCTTTATAATGAAAAGCACACTGAATTGATTTGATTTGTCACACTCTCTCCAAGTGTGGTTAGCAACGCAGAATCACAGCGCCCTTGTGACTGAGACGACTGTGGTGCCTTTCCTTCCCGTCAATCCAGAGTATTCATCCACAAGAAACCAGGCAAGTTCGCGCCCCAAAAAGCATTCTTTCCCTCTTCCCATACTGACCACATAAGAATGAGCTGTTTTTTTGTTTTTTAGGGACGCCAGAAACTTGCTCGATTCAATGCACATGAATTTGCAACGCTTGTGATTGACATACTCAGCGATGCAAAGCGGAGACAACAAGGGAATTCAGCAGCCAGCCAAGGTGAGTAGTAATTAAAACCTTCTTTTGACCAAACTCCAGAGTTCTGGTCTGAAGTACTGTACCACTTGCCGCAGAACTGAATTCTGAAATCGTCACTGACACGTAAGGATCAGTAACACAAGAATGTTCTCAAAACAAGTCTTGTCTTTTTGTAATTGGATGTACAAAGTGCTACATTACTTTCTTTGTTAAATCCATTGCAGTGTCGCACTGAGTCATGCTGCTATGATGTCACACTAGTAAATTATCTACAACTTATCCCCGCCTTCCAATTCCAAACCATGCTGTGTTGAGCTTTTTTGAAGTATGACGCAAAACAGTTGGCACAGAATTCCAATTTGTCCCTTTTAATTGCAGACGATGTGGAACTCATACTGAAGAGCATGTCCGGCCGGCCGCGCAGTGACAGCCAAGACAACGACCAGCCCGATTATGATAGCGTAGCGTCCGATGAAGATACAGACCAAGAGCTCCCTTCAAGTAAAGGCGATCGGACAAAGGTAAGGTGCTTCGCCTTTTTCGCCGTGAAACCACGAGCTTCACCATCGGATAATCTTATGCACCATTCCAACCATGGATGTATTTTCTTCCCTAACCCCCGCAGAGCCTGGATTCGGACCTCTCCGACAGCCCCATCACCATGCAGGAATACCTGGAGGTGAAAAATGCTCTCTCGGCCTCCGAGGCCAAAATCCAGCATCTCCTGAAAGCCAACAACAACCTGAGCGATGAGCTGCGACTGATGCAGAAAAAGGTATCCGCCGGGCTCCAACAATAAGATCACTAACATCACCGAGGGCCAGGACTGAGTCAGGGTGGGGGATCGGTGTCGGGGGCCACAGCGGCTCAGCCCGTGCCTTGTAATTAGGCCGCCCGTGCGTGACCACGTGAACGGGAAGGCCGCCGTAACACCCTCCTGCTCCACCCTCCCTCTGTTGTCGGCCAGCATGCTCACTCACTCGTAATCAACGGACGAGGAAATCACTCCGGTTCATTTCACAGTTGATTTTTCTTTTTATTTTTTTTTTAATTTAAGAATGTTGTCCAATTACTAACAAGAATGTTTTAAAATGCATGTTTTTTTTGTTTGTTTGAATTCATTAGATAGGTGATAATGACTAACTTCATTTGTATGAGTGTGCCTTGCTTCATCACATGATTGTGCGCTCTCGGTAATGTTTATCTGTCTTCCGAGTGGTTCATAGAAAATACAGACGATGTAATTTTAGCAGTTTATTTTTGTAGGGGTATTTTGTAAATGATTGATTAGGGCCCTAGAATCTGTGAAAAAAAAGTGATTTACCTTTTTACTGCTTGGACAGAAAAGGCAATTTACTTCCATAAATGTGATAGAGGCCATTCTTATTTGTACTGTAAATATTACAGTAGTCGATTATTTTAGTCTCCTCAGCATAGGAATATTTCAATCTGGCAAACACATGATAGTATTGTGGTCCTCAGAAGTCGATTTTTCTTCCCACTGTTCAACGTCAATCCATTTCCAGTGCAGTGCGATTGTAGTGACGCACTACAGTATAATCAAGAACATCAGTGACAACAAAAACCTCTTTCTTGAGTCAATTCCCAAATCTCCATTGCTGCCAACGCTTGATCTGTAAACGGCACCTCTGATTCCACTCCCACCTCGCTCGCTCGCTGCACATTCCGTCCTTTGCTTGCTTACCGCTGGCTTTTTCGATGTGAGCATAAACACTCCTGTGACTTGAAGGCTTGCTTTGCTGCGAGCGCCTCTTAGTGTGTTGCTGACCGTCTCTTCCAGCTGCAATGTCTGCAAAGTGAGAACACCTCTCTTAGGCGGCAGGTCACAGCCAATATCTATCAGATCCCCAGCACGTCAGACTATCCCGACCCCGCCAGTCCTTCAGCCCTGAAACGCCGGCAATCCGCTCGGGCCAGTCGGCCCATGTCTATGTACGAGACCGGCTCGGGCCTGAAGCCTTATCTCCCTAAAGGGGAAAGTCCTTACCCAGAGGAGGCTATTCCCACCCTGCATCCCTTCCCACCTCATGTAAGTAAGACCTGTTCCCTGCATTCCTTCGCCTTTTCCTCCCCACTGGCCCCATTTCTCCTCTCAGTGTCCTCCATTTCGTTTTTTTCCCCCCCCCTTACTGTGAGCATCTCTAAAAATCACAATCACATCCTCTCACACCTCATCTTGTTCAGTTGCAAAGCCAGGCCATTACATCTGTTGTTTACTGGTGTGCATCTTGTCTTTTTTTTTTTATAGACAATAATTAGTTGTACACTGGCTTGCAGATGGTGTTATCGTGATTTTATATCAGTTTTGTACTGTCTTCTCTTTTATGTTGATGAAGCATTAAAACAACCATACAAAGACTGTGTTTTTGTACTGCATGACAAACTCATAATCTCATCTGCTTTTCTTTCTGTTTGGTTCGAATGAAAGTTCTTTCTCTCAGTTGATTGCAAAACTTTGAGGAAGCATGTGTTCGGTAACAAGGAAAAGCTCAGCGGTTTTATTTTTATTTACTTTTTTAAATTAGGATTTAACAATTGTTTTTCCTTAGATTTATTTAAAAAAAGTGCTTTAATTAGAAATAATTCATCCATTTTTAGTTATAACAATTTAACAAGATCTTTGTCTCCCTAAAATGTGATTTGGACCACATGTTTAGAAGGAAAAGGGCGCTTTTGTGACCACCTCTTCATCCCTCCCCTCATTTCCGTCCACCCTGTCCTGGTCCAAGGATGAAAGTAATCTAAAGGTTAAGTACTTCCTCATGCGGGGCTCACCTTGCAGGACGCAGCGAGTCCACTGGGTGCTTTCATCACCTTTTTCCTCGCCTCACTCGTTATTGATCTCTGCTTCCTGCCTGCCAATCTGCATGAGCCGCCTCCTCATCAAACACCCGCCTTAATCAGCGTCACACTCACTGAAACAAACGCTCAAGGAAACAAAAAAAATATTGTCATTTTGAGTAGCGTTGAATTCAGAAAATATTGTCACTATAGTGACAAAGGTCGGTTTAATTCATCATTAGCTATTAATTCTACACGGCAAACGACAATGCTAAATATGATTTGCAATATTTTTTACCTGTACATGGTAAAAAAACGGGCAATTCGACAGAACATTTTAAGTTTTGCTAAAAAAAAAATTGGCTTTCCCGCATTTTCGACGAAGAAGTTTGTCCCCCAAGTTGAAAATATACGTACAAATAACTTGGCAAATTGTTTAAAGCTAACAACTTGCTTGCTTTGTTGTGCTAACATTGTCGCCATAAATGTCATAATTTAGCTTTTAAAGTTGTTTCAACTTAAATTTCTGTTTTAGCCCCACAAGACATTTTTTACATCATCCATTATGACTGAAAAATATAAGATATAAATAAATATAAGATTAAATAGTAATTTTACTAGTTTCAGCATTCAATGCAACAATGCAAAATCTTTTTGCACAGTAAAGCAGCCCGACCTGTTCCCATCTGGTAATGAAGTGATGATCCAGGAGTTTGTGGCTTGTGTCTAAACATATCTGCTATAATTTCATATTCTGCTATGAGCAGCTTTTGTGCCTCACATGACTTTACAAAGACAGTGAAAATGTACCCGATACTGTCTGTGAGGTTGGATTGTCTCTGTTAATTTTCTTGTTTTGTTTTGATGGTTATTTTTTGAAGCCATCTGGACTTTGTCATCCTCATCATCAGCTTTCTTCACAGTCCCCTCTAGAAGAAACAAGCCTTTGTTTCACAGTTATAATGTCATCATTTGTTTTTCCTCATTTTTGCTGTCTCGAGATGAGGGTTTCAGTCGTATTTATTCTGGCAAAGTGCAAACTTAATTGGTTAAAGATGCAGCATAGCAGTCCCCCCCTAATATTGTGTTTTTTAAAAAAATCATTTTCCACTGCTGTCAGCGACTGTACTTATTTTCTGCAGACTAAACAATCTAACCGTACTAATTATCATTGTCGAAATGGCTTCAACATTGTCCACTCTTGCTTCACGGCCTCATTAGCCTGTTTCAGATGTTTTCTGCAATAGCTTTTATGACAGTTGTGATTTGGGCCCACTCTTGTTGGCAACAACAACAACAAAAAAAATTACAGTTGCTTATTATTTTTTAGACGGGTGAGTGTGATGCAAAACTCAACTTGTGTTTTCAGCACAGATGTTTCTGTTTTCTATTTCCAATGACGCGCCGCATCGATGGCTTCCTCTGCAGGCCTCCAAGTTAGAGAAGCAGAGCAGCATGCCTGAAAGCGACTATGACAATACATTCAATGACTCTGAAGTGGACGATTCAGGGTAAGAATTATGACGACGTCAAACTGACCTGTCGCCATTAATAAGTAGTTGGCTGCAAAGTTGTGTTCCCTCTGTAGTCTGTGCAGGAGAGGAAGGTTGAGGAGCAGTGGCCGGCTGGGTGAGGGCAGTTCCATCCCCGAGTTGGATGACACGGAAGCGGAGTCGGACCCGGCGCTTCCCAGCACCGAGGACGTCATCCGCAAAACGGAGCAGATTACTAAAAATATTCAGGAGCTCCTGCGAGCGGCTCAGGATAACAAACACGAGAGGTCAGGAAGATCTGACGGGTTTATTCAAGTTCTTCTCTATTTCATTTCAACACCTCTCGCATCTCCCGTTATTTTGTTGAGTTTTTGTTGACTCTTCTGGCATCTTCACTCCTGTCCTCGGGCCTCATGCCTGTCAGCAGGCCGTGTGAGCGCGAAGGCGTGCGCCGCCTCAGGCACAGTTTGGGATGTTTCAGCACTCTGATGCCCTGGGCTGAGAAGCCTTCCACTCTTCATCCGCTCAACCTGCGCTCCCCTGATCCCTCCTCCTGGTACTCTGGCTTCTGTCCCTGCCTCCCAGGCACCGTTTGCTCGTTCTCTGCCTCCGCCCTTTCTCTTAAATTGTGAATCATTAGCCACAAATGTTTCTTACCATGACGTGGTCCTGATTTATTCATGGTTTGGCTTTCATCAGCATGAGTTTGTCAGTTTGTTTGAATGACTATGCCTAACACAACATCTTCGTATTTTACACTTTTGTCATACTAAAACCTCATTCAACTAGTAGGTCAACTCTAAGCTGCAATGTTAAATTGATTTTGAGTTCTAGAAGTGAAATTAAAGGGCACCTCAATGATAGTCAGGCTGCATCTTACCAGCAGCAATTGGTTACAGTTTGTCTCCATCTGCTGTGGGTGATTCAAAAAGGGAAACTTGTACAGATTAGCTAAACAAAGAGGAAAGTCTTTTGTCGATACATATTTTGAAATCAAATTTTTGTAGATGATCAATTTGGGGTTTTGGCTAGTTGTAAACTATAATCAAAATAGTAAAACAAGAAAATCATGAAATATTTCACTTATGTACATAAGTGAATGACATGAATCGATGCTCTTTACTGTTTGAATTGAACTAAAATATATTTCCTACGATATTTGTTGAGATGCACCTATAAGTCAAAGCTCAGTTGAGTTTCTTATATATCGTTTCATTTATCGTTTCTCTTAGCATCTTTAGTTGCGGCATTGGAACTCTTTAATGACAAATGTTATCTGCTATTTTGTATTGCGGAATGTTTTGGAAACAGTGCATATCTAAAATGTGTGCTATTTTGCTTGAACTATTGAGCATGGATTTACAATAACTGAATTTACACTTGTATTGTGAATTTATGCATACTACACTTGTTCAAATGAACCAATCTTGGTAATACATTGTTTTGCTCTCCCACAGCTTTATACCCTGCTCAGAAAGAATACACGTGGCTGTAACAGAAATGGCTGCACTCTTTCCAAAGGTAAGAAAACTGGTGTCAGTTTCTGTTCATTCAAAGTGGCTCGTCAAGATGTCTAATGATGAATGTGAAACGGCTAGAAAATACAATATTCAGCCTTCTGCACATATTCAACTTACCGATACGTATTTCACCTGTCTCCACAGCGGCCGCGCTCCGAGACTGTAAGAAGCTCTCTGCGCTTGTTGACTTCCAGTGCGTGCAGGCTTCAGAGCGAATGCAGGAAGGCGGTGCCTCCGGAAGGCTGCCCAGGACCGGACATGCAGCTTGTCACCCAGCAGGTCATTCAATGTGCTTATGATATTGCCAAGGCAGCCAAGCAGCTTGTCACCATCACCACCAAGGAGAACACCCACTGACAGGGCTGCAGCGCCACGTGCATCTCAGTCCTCGGGCTCTAATTTTATTTTAGAACTGGTTTTGTTTTCATCTTTGTGGTAATAATATGCATGCCTTCATTTTTTTAATTATTTTGATGGGACTTTTACCAACTCTGAGCTTTACAACAAATACTGTTAATTGCACAATTTAACTCAAGGTTAATTCATGTTCCACAAGTCCTCTTCTAAAAGCCAATACGATCAAGCACAGTAGCGGATTCATTTCACACGGCGCGTGAATTTCCAGAATACGCACAGTGGGTGTGTCAGAAGTCTGGACGGGAGAATCGCCGCACCTTGAAAGTGCGCAAGCCCCACATGTAAAATAACTTCATCACGAACGGGAGAATATACTCCCAATTGTGCAACGTAGGGGTGTTGTTGTGATGATGAATACATTTTTGTCGCTATCTGTCGCTTCTGTGTTCTACCATTAGCAAGCTGACAAGAAAATGTTTCTACTCTGCACTATGATGCAGTCCGTGTGCCACTACAGTGTTGGCAATGTTACAAATAGTTGGAGCTAACAACCATGTGTCCACGTGTTTTGTACTCTGATCTGTTTTGTGTTGTGCAACATTATCAGATAGAGCTGTTCATGTCTGTTTTTTCTGATTGTGCAGCACAACTTAATGTATCTGAATGGAGTGCAGCGATGTACTGTACTGTATATGACGTAGCTGTTTAAGCTGCAATTTGGGAAAAAAAATAATTTTCTAAATAAATTTAATTTATTTAAAATGAACATTAGAAAGTGTTTATTCCATATACAATGCTAACAATGTATTTGTTAAAAATTAGTTCTACAATTTGAAAGTACAAAATGTTTTTTTCTTGAACACGTTTACATCAAAGACTGCACACAAGCCTTTTCATAAGGCAATAACTGATGAATTTAAATGAAAAAACTATTGTTTTGATGTTGCTCATGTCCACGCTACTCGAGGCTTACTGTTTACCTAAAATGAGGGGGAAAAAGTTTAGTTAATCATTTACATACAAGAGTCAAAGTTCCCTGCCAGACCTCGTTCGCTGAATTGTGATTTTACCTTTGGCTGGTATGCGTTATTAATTATCTTCTGCTTTAGCGCCTCCTCCTGGATGAGGTGAGGATCCTCCTCCTCCTCCTCCTGCAGGTCCTCTATCCTGCACTGCTCCTCCCACTGCTCTTGTAGCTGCTGCTCCTCCTTCAGGACACACATGCATTACATAGCTGAATAATATTGAGAGTACACAGTCTCTTCATTCCATTTCCTCATCAGTAATAACAATTTGAATGCAGCAATCCAAAATCTGAGCACCGTTCTCTTGCACGTTTGCTTTTCTTTGGCACCGCTCTTCTTCCCTCTGCTGGTGTTCAGCTCCAACTCCTGGATCAGTTCTTCTCGTTTCCTCAGGGACTCTAATTGAGCCTCACGATTGTTTTGCTTTTTCAGCTCCAAATACTGCCGTCTTCCCGCAAGCACCTTTTACAAAGCAAAAACAAGAATGCTCAGTTAGCCTTTTAACAGTGACAAATAATTAGTATTTTTAAAATTGCTTATTAAGAGACGAGAGCACCTCTTGCATGAGTAGTTCCCTGGCTTTTCTCTCCCGTTCCCATATTGCTTCTCGTTGCTCCCACGCACGTTGGGCTTCCTCTCTGAATTGGAAGGTGCATGTAGAAAAGCAGAAGAAAGAAGGGTGAATTTGGAATTTATTCCTGCAAGCAAAGCACCTTATGTACATCTTTGTTGCTTTACTTTTACTTTTTTGCAAAATATCGCTTGCAGAGCTATCAAACAAAACGCCTCATGATTTGATTTCCTCTGCATAATTGTTGTTCATTACTGTTCAAGGCGCACTTTTAACACGTTCAAACAGAATTACAAAATGGCTGACTCACTCTGTTAAATTTAGGATCAACTTTTGGAGAGCAGGCTTAACGCTGGCACTCACCTATGGAGGAGGTCAAACTCGGCCTCCCGCTCTCTCTCCAGCTCAAGCTGCTCTTCAATCATACGATTCAGCCAGGAAGCATCAGCAAAGACCCTTTCTCTTCGTGCCCCCGACCTTTTAACCTGCTCTTGCTCTTGCTCTCCCTTCAGCAAAGCTGCCAGGATCTTATGATCAGACTCCTGGAGGGTATGAAGGCAAACAGACGCCAACAGTTTTGAGTATAACCATTTTTTTTTTTTTTAAATTGATTAAAGTGCAAATGATTTGGTTTCACAAGGCTTCAGAAGTAAAACTTTGTTGGCAACTCACCAGCTCTTCCTGCACCTGCTGCGCTCGCCTCCTAAGCTGGGCTCTATATTGTCGGATCAGGAAATTGCTAATTGGAGAAATATTCAGAGATCTTAGTTTGCCACCACTTGAATATCTCTGCACCTTAAGAGTTTTCCTTACCGCATTTCCGCTTTCTTGCGCCTTTCCTCATTTGTTCTCCTCTCAACTTCCATATTTTCCAACTGCCATAGCTCGACCTGTAAAGTTTCTTCTTCCTTCTTAAGATGAGTTGCCTTGGCCAGGAAAAAAATGATTTGAACTTTAATCATACCGTTTTTCCTCAACATCTGCTTTTATAGATTCCAGAGTACCTCTTCTTCCATCAACTTCAGTTGTTCCATTTTTTTGTGAATTTCCTGTGACCTCTCATTCTCTTCAAGTTTCCTAATTTCCTCTGCCTGTTCGATCTCCTCGATTTCTTTTCTTTGGGTTCTCTCACATGCTTTTGGAAAGCTACACATCTCCTGCGCCTTCACGTCTTGCTGCACGTTGTCAACAATTTACATTAGGAGCATGGACGTGAGAATATTTAAGATTTGAAACTGAGCTCATAATTGACAAGAAAACTGATATTATGGCTGGGTTTCCTACCTGTTTCATTTCAGTCAATGGCCTTTGCAACGGCTTGACAATCTGATGTTGCTCTGAGGCCGTCTCAACCTGTGAACAAATTAAATGCAGAAAGAAACTTCAGCCCCTGGACAGAATACATCTTTAAACATGGGAATGACAAAACTTGCCAACATGTTTGTCATTCACATAACAGATATAGCATTATTTATCAAAGCCAGTGTAACAAGCATTGTCTAACTTATTATTTTTTTAAATCAAATTGTCTACCTGTTGCAATTCAAGGTTGCTTTTCTTACGGTGCTCCTTCAGAAGCTCCTGTGCTAGCTAGGAGTAAAAGACAATAACAATAAGCATAACACGCAGGCCGAAAGCAAATATGCTTCTAATAATTGATTTAATCTACCTTTTTTCTCCTCTCTTCTTTCATCGAGTGTGTAGCATCTGCTTTTCTTCTCATCATTGCACATCTGTGAGGTACCACAAGATCCAGCTCTGCGTCCATTTGTTTTTGCTCCTCTTCAAGCATGTGCTTGAGTCGCATCCTGCGCTGTTCCAGATTGTTTATTTTGTCTTCCTCTATCTTCTGTTTAGAATATGCTGCCATGCTGGCAAAGTACATACATGAGTTATTTCCCCGAGGATTCCACGTTTGCAAATTGTGCACTTATATAAGATACTCTGTATTGAAATAGGCTAATGATAACACGTTTTGATGTGATAATTTTTTATATTACTGATCACCAGCTCATTTGGTTCGTTCATATACATATAAAAAAAAATCAATGCAAGCAAATATCATTTGTTGTGTGCTGTTTACCTGTGCTCGAAGTATTGCCGGGAGGTCCACTCGGAGTGGAAATGGTTGATGACACTCAGGTCCCTGAAGTACTTAGCATCGAGGGCGCACTGCTCCCGCCTCCGGCATTGTTGCTCCCTCTTCCAGGCCAGCTGTATGCCAAGGTTCCGATACCGATGAGACCTATATGTGGAGAAGGCCGGCAGAGCCATGGACCTGCAAAGACACACTGATTAAACGACAGCCATCCCCTTTCCTCGCTCCATCTACGTCACGTAGCTTATGTTTCGCTTTTATACAACAGACAACCGTTAGCATAATTAACAAAACACGCAGAAATTATATTTTAATAAACGTTTAGATCTAAAAACGCCCGATAGTAGGCATTTTCTAATAAGTTCACTTTGGCCACGGGTTTGTAGTAAAACGCAAGAACAACTAAAAAAGACTTTACCGATGTCATCCGGGTTTTCGCCGTTTGATTCTACCTCCACTTCCTGGTTACTCACCCCCACGCTACTACGGAAAGCCAGACAGACCAAAGATAAGTGAACTAACAGAATTCAAATTTTCTGTGCGTGTGTGTGCGCGTGTGTGTGTCACCCAGTCTCATGGAGGTCACTGAAACTCTGTCAGTCTGATACATCACCTCTGAGTGGACAAGTGCAGACAAGACACCATGGCTCTGCTACTGGAGCACCAGTTCAGACCACTGCCTGCTGACAGACAAGTGGAAACCAGACCTTTTCTTGAGGCTGCCACTTACCTTCCACCATTCTTTGGTAAGTATGATATCATGCAGGTTTAACTTTCGATATCAGGCAATGTTGTTGAGTCTGTGCCCAAATTAGAAAAATATCATTTATTCTGTTTACGGATTTTAGATACTGGAGTGGATGATGTTAATAGACAGTGTGATTATAAAAAGTCATTTTGGTTTTTAAATGCTTCAAACTGTTTGGAATTGATAAAATGATCTAATTGGTTGATTTGTTCAATAGTTGCAATTAAACTTTTTTTTTTTCAAACAAATTCTTTGGATCGGATTTCTCTTCATCAAGCTGTCACCATTTGTTTTATCATGCATAATTTAATTCCCTGCCCTGGATTTGAAGTTGTGAAAATGATTAGTATGGTGTTATGTTCCGCTTGCCCATTCATCTGTGCAGGGCATCTTTGTGCCACTTCATTCTGTATTAATATGTCAAAGGTTCTCTTTAGAAATTGTTATGTGAGACCTTTTAGAAGAACCAAATCGGATGTCAATATTGAACACTGTCCCTCATTCTTTTTAATGACCTAGAAATGTTTTGGCCATGACCCATTACGGGCCCACTCAGTCATGAAATGAGGATGTGACTGGCACTGTCTGGTACGAATTTCTCCTTTGTTTTGAGAGATTATACCGCAAATTTGGGTTCCTGATAAAGGTTTAAGGCATTTGGGCCAAATTTAGCTTTTTCATTCATTCCTTTGCCCTTTTTTTTTAACATGCAAAGCAGCACATTTGCAAAATTGCTCTGAAGCTTGTTGACTTATTGGAAAAATTAAGTCAAATTCTGCTGCAATTCCCAAACAAGATGTGCCTTCATGAAGAAATTCGGAAAGTATTGTTGACAGCTGCCTGTGAGTTGAGAAAGCACCACGTGGGTCTACAGATCTCATTGTTCACTTTCCTGACACCAAATCCTCCACCCGTCTAGGAGGCTAATTATCAAACAACTCATGATAATACTGTACTAATGGGTCCATGAAAAGAGACACTACAGTGGCTCCATTCTGAGGACTGTGCTTGCATGATACCATACAATACATTTTATTTGAATCTGTTGATTATTGATAACTAATTTTAACATTATATTTTTGAAACGGACAAGCTGAATTTTAAAAAACTTCATTCTGGTTGTTCAACGAAGTATGCAGAAATAACACATCATTTTATAGAATACTATCATTCATTTGTGATACTTTTAGAATTAATGCAAAGTGCAAGTTCAGTTCTCTAAAGTTTTGGATACTATGTGTCCCCCCAGACTGCCTTGGCCCGACTATCTTTGCACCCATCAAGTCTGACATATTAACAAATATTACAGTAAGTACAAGTGATTTAATGAATGTAATATATTCAACTCTAATGTATTTCTACCACAGTCATACTGCACTTTATGGCAGGAGTCATATTTTCTTACTCATACTACAATACACACACACACACACACACACACACACACACACACACACACACACACTTTGAAGCAGAAAGTCAGTGAGTCCATGCAGAAGATCATAGCGTGCAAAGATGTAAAGTTGGTGATCACAAATCACTACTGTGAAGTATGGGCACTTGGATTGTGATTATTTATGTACATATGTGACACCCTTGTGAGTGAATCACAAATACGACATCTAAAGCAGCAAAGTTAGTCGACCATAAAAATTTTGTCCCCCTTTGTACCTGTGTATTACTTTGTATCATACATAAACAATATCATCATTGTCGAGTGGAAATCTTCTCCGTTCATAATTATTCAGTTTCATCACAAATCGGTACTATTGGTCAATCCCCACATTGGTCTGTTATTTAATGAGCATTATCCACTCGACAGCAACGATATATTTGCCACATCATAACAAAATAAGATATTTGTGATCAAATGTTTAGAAAATCAAGGCAGTCTATGACACCAACCCAGGACGCTTTAGGACCCTTCAACAAATTTTGGAGGTCGAAAAGGAAATGTATGGATCTCAATGGCCCAAAGTTGGAGCCACACTAGCACTCATGTGGCTGAAAAGGTTTGCAAGTCCAAATCACACGTGTAACATATTTCTGTGTACTGTAGTGTGATCATAATTTCCTTCTATATCCCAAGGGGTCTACGCTTTATCCAAGTGTTCCTTCAAAGTCTGCTTGATGGTGAAAAGGATGAAAACAACCCGAACCTCATTCGAGTCAATGTGACCAAAGCATACGAACTGGCGTTGAAGCGATACCATAGCTGGTGGCTTCAGCAGCTTTTCAGGGTGAGTTCTGGCATGCTGTAAAAGAACAGTACACGATCACCCAGACATCACTTTTTGAAAGCTCTTGTGCGGGACCTTGAGCTGGAGCACAATCTCGCTGACTATCACGTGCCTATTGATAATTTAGAGGGCTCACTTAATATGCATGCTTTTGGAACATGGCCGAATAATCTGGAGTGAACCCGTGCAAGCACGAGAGAACATGACAAGTCCACACAGGAGGCCTGAGTTGTGTTTTATACATCTGCCATTTGTGTTTGCGTCTAGGCAGCTTTGTTCGCTGCCCCATACAGATCGGACTTCTTGAAGGCGCTCTCCAAAGGCCGGGAAGTGAAGGAAGAAGAATGTTTGGAGAAAGTAAAAAAATTCCTGATCAACTTCTCTGCCACAGTCGATGCAGTTTATGAGCTGTACAATAAAATGAATGCTGATGTTGACTACAGAGTTTGAGTGTGAAATAATCCTAAATCCTTCTCTGATGTGTTTTGTTAGCAATTTTAGTTATGACAAATGTACCACAGATGTCTGTTCACTTTTGTGTATTTGTACTTTTAATGTAGACAGTTGACATGATGGCAAGCTGTCCAAGCTATTGTTAGCCACAATACTTTGATTACCTGAATTTACAATGATCTGTTTTGTTTTGTTTATTGCTTAAAAAGTATGTCCCCTTGAGATGCATCATTTCATTTTCCTCCTTATCTATAATAAATTGTCAGGAATGAGTTGAGCCAGGGCGACCAAATGCAGCTTGAACCAGGATTTATTGCAGGGAAAAGGAGTTGGAAGGGAGGCAGGTGGGGAACGAACGACACAGACGGGAGGAAGACTCACGGCCAGCAAAACAGACAGACTGACCGACATGAAGTCCCCTTGGACAAGGTTAAAATTCTGACCGTGAGCCTTCAGACAGACCGAGGGAAAACCAGATGACACGAACAGGAACACTGGGCACGAACAGGAATGGACACAACAGTAGACACCGACCGGGAGAAACACACGGGCAGGGCTTAAATACACAGGGTAACAATAGGAAGCAGGTGACAGACATTATGGTAACGAAAGGGGTGTGGCCGAGCGAAGTGCAGGCCGAGCGTGCTGTGGCACGGGCGTGACAATAAATATGCTCAACATGGGTGTTAATTGTTTTAGTAACTCTCCAATTCCTCGAATTGCTGCTGTATTTAAGTTAAAATGTGGTTGTGCAAAACCATGTCATATGTTTGATAACAAGCATCCCACTATAAGTACAATAAACAAAACATGCAACATTTTATTTGTTTTTCCGTGTGCATTTCACTTTCGTGGTGATTATTTAGCATCGATTTCATCACAGTAATTGACAATCATTTAACTCAGTAGATAATATAGAAAAATAACGTAACATTTTATCAAAATATTTACATTTTTAAATTATCACTTTGACAACATTCCTAGGAATCATAATAGAAGAGCAAAACCCTATAAAAATATTTTTCAGTTTAGCTATCTTAGTTTTTTCTTTTTTTAAATACGAAGTTCATTTTACCCTTTCTAAGTTTGTATTTTTATTATTTGTAAAATGTGTATCCTCCTCTCATTCTCTGTTCACGATCAAGAGTCTCCCCCTTGCGGTAATATATGGTACTGCATGTTTTACTGCCTCGTCAGTTCCAACTTTGGAGCCAAGTTAGTAAATGACAACTCCACCCTAAATCCCAGCATGAACCGTGCGTGGTTGTGCTGCATTTTACCGGCGGGTTCGGCCATCTCTCTTGAAGCGCTTTATGTCACCTGAAAGTCAAAAGTTGAAGAGAGACTAAAATTCAACTGGTGAAGAAAAACTGGAAATGATGAAGAAGGACTGAGAAGGCAAAGAAATAAAACCAGCCTTGCAGATTAAGGTAAAGACTTCATGCTTTTTAATACTAGGGCCTCTTATTATATGTACATCATTTAAAAAAAACAACTTTAGTGTCGAGGAGCAGAAGAAATACATTTAGTTATTTTTATTCTGTTTGCTATTTTCTTTAAATTAAGAAACTGTGTTTAATATGAAAGAAAAACCATCAGTGGAGCATGTTATCCTGTTAATGCCAAAATTGTCACAAGAGAATATCCACAGTTCAGCACTGTACCTGCAATATGTGTGTGTGAGAGCAGTGTCATGGATTTGGGGGCCTGTGGAAAAAAAAAAAAGCATTGTACCCCATCACTTCAATACTCCAAATTAAAAATACTGCTTTTTAGGCCACCGTGAGTCACAGGGGCTTTTAGAATCTTTATTACTTTTGTGAGACTAGAAATTTCAGAGCATCTGATCCATCAAATCAGACAGCTGGTCTGTAAAGAAGTGCCCCCAGACACCTCCATTAATCTTCTCATAACTTTAAACTTTTGTGAAACTATATTAAGGTCATCATCTTTTTTTGAGTGTGTGTTCACTCTCCAATGTGAAATGAAGTGTAACGGAATGATAAGCCAGCGTGTGAGTCATAGCTGTCCCTCAGAGCCAGAACCCCCCCCCCCCAACACCCCTCTTGTGTTTGTCTTGTTCCCTTTCAGAGCTTAGATAAGATTGCATTGACATGAGCCAACGCAGGTTTTGAGAGGATGCTTTAAGGGTTGACATGTTGTATAAACTTTTGTAAGGACCATATCAGCGACATGTATGTTTATGTTCCCACAGTGACTTAGAAATGGAAGATTATTTACTATTTAGTGCAAACCTGTCATGCATTTGAACGTGCAGGTGGTGTGATTCTGTCTGATGGGCTCTCTGACCAATCACAGAGCAAACGCAACTGTCACCTTATTGCCTTTGGCATCTGTTTTCCAAATTTCCAAACGGCAGACACAAACCACTTTTTATTTCATGGTGGTCAGATGTTTTTTTTTTTTTTTTTTTAAAGCATGCATAAATGTTAGAGTGGGTTTGCAGTAACTCCGTTGGTTTTTTTAGGTTGAACCCATGCTTCAGCATCATTTCCACTCCCCTTGAAGAGGAATTTACCACACTGTTGTGATAAAAGGGATGAATGAGGTACGCAAGCCATGAATGCAATGCACTATAATAAAAAAAAAAAAAAAAGCATCCCAACCAAAGCTGAATGAATTTGTACAAAAAAATAATCATTCCTTACTTGAGATTAGTGTTTTAAAAATCAGCTGAATGTTTTAAATTTTTGGCACCATCCTTTTCTGTTTGTCTCAGCTATTGCTAAAGTCCTTTTAAGTTGTGAAGTGTGACTGTTGTAATTCCAGGGTCGCTCTGCAACGACCCTCCTGAGAAGGTGCCACCTCGCCTTGTCTAAGACCGACACCACCTCAGCCAGCACAGCCCTCTCGATCGATCCCGGCGATGGCGATCTCGCTCAGGCTGAGACCGAAGGGCAGTTCTTGTCAGAGTTCTCGGAATTGTTTGAGAGTGCAGATGGATCCCCATCTACTCAGGACGCCAGCCAGAATTCAGCCCAGGAACTGGTTCAGTCTGGACAGCCTGTGGATGGGAGACAAAACCTGCGAATGAAGTTCCAAGGTGCTTTCAAGAAGGGCATTTCCAACCCCATGGATCTCCTGGAATCCACCATATATGAATCAAATGTGGTTCCAGGCCCAAAGAAAGCACCCATGGACTCCCTTTTTGACTATGGCACCTACAGGAACACGAGCAACCAGAAACGACGCAGGAAGAAGCTGCCCAGAGGGTGAGCAGGCACACAACAGACCGAATACATCTTCTTTCATTGGGACACATTGCGTTGGAAAAATGTAATCTAAAAATATTCCAAGTGCTGTGGACAGAGGTGTGCCACATAAAGTGTGGTGAGCTCACACTTTATGTGGCACAGGTCTCACACACTGTGGGCCTCTTTCAGTAATCTAACAGAGCGCATGTTGTTGGTGCCTTCCGTTGCCGTTGAGGTAATATTTGGATAACTACCTCCACCCTGCACTTTCCTTGCTCATGCACAGAGCTCTACACTACATGGGCAAAAGCATTCGAACACACAGAAAATAGCCCTGAAGTGAAAATGGAAGAACCTGTGGAGTCGGTTCCTTTCTGTGGGAATCGTTGATTCTTCCAGAAGAAAAAATAGTGAAAGTTCAATCATGTTGGACTTGCGAGAAGACCCGATTTCCAGTTTGTGTTTTGCTTGACGGGGTTGTGGTCACAATTCTCAGATTCTTCTGTGCTCATGTTTGTGTATGTCAAATTGAAGCATCTTGCAGATGATACATGACAATTGTGCTTTGTGTACCTTCATAGTAAAACCGAGACATCCAACGTGGACGGTCCGAGTGAGGACCCGCCAAAGGTTATGAAAGTATTCAACCGCTCCGTCCTCTTTGAATGCGTTTCACGTGGGGATCCTGAAGCCTTGGAGGGCCTGTTGGAGTACTTGCAAAAAAACGACAAGAGGCTGACGGATGAGGAGTTCAAAGGTAGGACCGGGAGTGTCTGCATTCTCAGGATGTGTTTAAACAGAGCTAGCAAAGGCTGGGCATTTAGCTGTCCAAGCAGAACCCATTGTAATCTCCACCTTGTTGACTTTCTGTTTCCCGTTGATCCTCTGGGTTTTTGCTGTTCTTTGACCCAGATAGATTTGACCGGGAAAGGGCACTGATGTCATAGACTTTGTTTTAGCATGGGGAGTCGCAAGAAAAGCTTCCTGTGTATGCTCAGGACTTATAACACGGAGCAAGGAAAAATCACAGCAAACTGTGGCCTACTGGAGGACTCCGACTATTTAGAAGGAGGCTAAAAATAGAGACCTGACTAGATTACTTCTTTTCAATTTAACCTGTTGACTGTAAAAATAAGTGAGACAGTGTGTGGGGGGGGCACTGTAGACCAACAATGTGATAAACTAGTCATTTGAGGGGAGTTCTGCATCTCCAATCCACAAATGTGTTCATTTATTTGTTCCAATAACCTTCCTACATTCTTTGTTTTATTGTCATTTCCCCATTAGAGCCATCCACCGGCAAGACGTGTCTTCCTAAAGCTCTGTTGAACCTCTACAGCGGGCAGAACGACACCATCCCGCTGCTGTTGGACATAGCGGAGAAGACGGGAAGCCTGAGAGAGTTTGTCAACACACCTTTCAGGGATGTTTACTACAGAGGTACGTATGACTATGGCTCATTTCTTGATCTAAGTTGAGTTCTCCTTCCTTGTGTCGAAGCTACCAATGTTTAGCGCGAAGGGTGAGGTCCTATTGTGAGAAAAAGGAATGTACAGTGTCAGTATTTACAGTGCAAATGTGCTTGGTGACTGTTTACAGCTGTAGAAATGTTGCTCTTTTGAGTACCTGACTTTTTCCATCCTCTGCACAGACTAAAAGTCACCGGGAGGTTAATTAAACTTTGCGTCTGGTTCAGAAAAACTGTTAAGTTTATGTGACAACGCCGAAACACGTGTTTCCATAAAAACACTTTGCAGCTCTCATTCAGCTTTGTTTGACATCTGCCCTCAAGGTCTCCACCACTTGCATTTGCATGATTGAAAGAGTTTGCTCACACAGCTTGAAAGTCATTTTCGCAAACACTTCATTCTATTTGAATAATTCCTTATTCTAAATTTGTTTTGGTCAGGCCAGACGGCGCTCCACATTGCCATCGAGCGCCGGTGTAAGCAATATGTGGAATTACTTGTGGAGAAAGGAGCTGATGTTCACGCACAGGCCAGAGGACGTTTCTTCCAACCCAGGGACGAGGGGGGCTACTTCTACTTTGGTAATAACCTAAGTGCCTACTTTAAACTGTTCCTCTTTGTCTCTAACTGCACTCTATTAAACCTCAGATTCTTCTTTAAGTCATGAAAGACTGTAGACAAGGAGCAGTGTTGAGGAAAATGACGCAGAGGTAATGATGCGCCGTGTCTGCAGCTTTACCAGTCACCATTTTCCACTCTGAATGCATTTCAAGCAGCTGCCAAGATGGAGAAGTACCTTATTACATGTTCTTGGCAGAGAAAAAGTGACACTTATTTTACTACTCCCCCTTTTAAACTGGCCAATTCAGAAAGTGCTAGTGTCTTCGACTGAGTCTCCACCTTTCAGGGTTTCTTGAAGGCAGTCCTGCAATGCTCTACAAACACGTGTGTGTGTGTGTGTATAGCATGGCACGTGTTCAAGTTGCATCAGAAGAAAGGTGTCTGTGTTCTGTCGCGGAAAACAAACACCTGTTGAAAGGCACTATTTCAGTTAGAGTAAAACGCAACACTACCCTCTGTTGGTAGATACTTACAAGCAGAGGTGGCAAAAGTACTAATTCAATTCCTGAACTCAGTACAACTTCTGAAATGCTCCAAAAGGAAATTAACTTTATTTATTTATTGTCAATTATATATAAATACATGTTTTTGGGAAAGGGGTCGTGTTATGGCCAACCCTATAGCCTCAGTTAATCCTCCCCAGTATTTTGTTCATTTGATATTTCAAAAATAGATGTATAAAGTATTTTCTCAGAATTTGAGTATGATTTGATATATCTGTTATGTCACTATTTTTTATTTGACAATGAAACTAAATAAAATAAAAAGCACCTAATGAAGAAACTACAGTAGATGAAATATTTACAGCATTTCTTTCTCATTATTATTAAAACAAAACAGGATGGATTAAATATTCCCATGTAGCACTGAAATCAATGTAATTTGTGGCTTCCTTGATTTTGGTCCTGTCTACTCAATATAAAGGCATGTTCGCATTTGATTGTAAAGGCACATTTTACTCGTCAGCCATCACAGAGGAGATGATTTCTATTTGCACGTAGCACGGTTGTCATTCCCAAATCCCAGCGTGTCCGTGCACAGTGTGAGTAATTTGCTGCGGAGCTTTGCGGCGAGGTGAACAGAAACCTGGCAGGGCTGATGGCTAATGGGATTTCGACTCACGCTAACACTCAGCGTGCATCCGTGCAAATCCATGAAGAGGAGCGTTTCTATCTGAGGTGACAAAGTAATCTGTCACCCATAGCAACGGCTCATTTTCTGCAGCTGCTTTTTGCACTCTGGCCCCATTGCAACCTTCCCTCCAACAACTGCTAATTGCGCTGTTTTCATAGCAGGGATTAGAGTCCAATCTTTGATCCATGTTTAGTATGCTTCGCAAACACATCCCGAAAGAAGCCGGCAACAGTTCCTAATTAACTCTTGCATTCATTAGCTGCTTTATCAAGCAAATTGCTGTCCTCCCTGGGGAATTGACAATTTTCCCTTCTGGCTCCCACAGGTGAGCTTCCTCTCTCACTGGCCGCATGCACCAACCAGCCAAACATTGTGCACTACCTGACCGAGAATCCCCACAAGAAGGCCGACCTGCGGCGCCAAGATTCCCGTGGCAACACCGTCCTGCACGCCCTGGTGCACATTGCGGACAACACCAAGGACAACACTCGCTTCCTCACCAAGATGTATGACCTGCTTCTGATCAAGAGCGCCAAACTGTACCCAGACTGCAGCCTGGAGAGGGTGCTCAATAATGATGGCATGTCTCCTCTTATGATGGCGGCCAAACTGGGCAAGATTGGGGTAAGATGGATGGAAAATAGCACCCAAGAACAACAGTTTTACAAATTCAATTTAGGAGCTTCTCCCCCAACAATGGAATCCTCATTCCTTGCAATAAGCTGGTGACTATTTGTAAATTCCATAATTGCACTTTTTATACTTGCATAACTTTACAGTACTTGTTTTTATCATTAGTACAATCCAGTGAAAACAACAGAATCACTGCTCTATGTAGTTATAATTTGAGATAGTTTTTGGGATGTCAAGCTTGTTATCATTACAGGCCATATTTTATTTATGGTTGCACTCAGGAGGCCGGTTGTAATGATGGAACAGTAAAACTACAGAAATGTAGAATCGATAGAAGTGTTGAAATCACGGTTCAGTATGTAGCTCACATGTAGGTCACGGTTTATCTAACATATTTTACAGTAAGGGGATAAAATGCAAAACAAACTGTTAAATACTTGTGTGAACAGAAACACATTTAATGACATTTAAAGCAAAGCGACAACATACGGTATTTAATCGTTCTTTTTTGGAAAGTGGGACGTCAATAATTTGTCGTCTGTTTTCAGAACTGTAGAATGCAGACAGGTGCAACACTAAAAGTTTAAATAGTAAGAATTATTATGATGCTATGAAAACATTAACTTTGTTTTGTGCCATCAGATGTGCCAATGTGAGGATGCTTAAATGCCATTTAATGTTGCCTTGTTATTGCTCTTTTTTTTTTCTTTTTTGTTAAATGTTCTGCCAAAAGCATTTTACTAGCCGTGATGTCGATGAGTCAAAAACTGAGCTGCACGTGCGTGTGGCTTGAGTGTGAGGCAGTTGCACTTTTTTTCCTTTTTACCTACGATATAACAAATGGCACCCCCCATTATCACCCCATATTTTTTTTTTTTTATATTTGCCCACTCATTTGAATATCAAATGTTTTTGTTATCAAGTCTTTTTGTGAAAACTTGCAACATGCAATGACAACATGAACTCTTGCATGAAATCATATTAATTTTCTTTCATAGGTTTTTCAACACATCATCCGACGTGAGATCAAAGATGAGGACGTCCGGCATCTGTCACGCAAGTTTAAGGACTGGGCTTATGGACCGGTGTACTCGTCCCTTTATGATCTATCTTCGTTGGACACTTGTGGAGGGGAACCATCTGTGCTTGAGATCCTTGTCTACAACAGTCGTAGTGAGGTAAAAAAATAAAATATAAAAAAGACGCATTAATCTATGAATAAAAATAGTTTCTTCCTAGTCCAGCGTATTAAAAAGTCCGATGACAATGTCCTTTTGTCAGATCCGTCACGAGATGCTAGCAGTGGAGCCCATCAACGAACTGCTGAGGGCCAAGTGGCAGAAGTTTGCAGCTGTGACCTTTTACATCAACGTAGTTTCCTACCTCTTCACCATGATCATCTTCACTCTGGTGGCTTATTACCACCCGACACAGGGAACGGTGGGTGCTAGAAACTGTGAGAGCCAGTGAGTCAACATCAAATGCACTCACAAACTATACCAGACATGGACAACAAATAATGGAAGGGGGGGCACAATTTTTAATCCGCCTAAATCCTAATGTGATGTCTGACAAAAATGTCATTTTAAAAATTGGGACCACCTACAGTGTGCGGTTGCCAATCCCCGACCACTATACTGTCATAAAATCAGGTTATTTAATTCATCATGTACACTTTAAGGTTAGATCTCATATTTTGTAGATGTACCAAATATATTTGGTATGCTATACTCTGATTTTATCTCCTTGAATGCTTCTAAATATCCTTCTGATCATGCCGTTTATGTTGTAGCCCCCGTATCCTTATACAACATCCAGTGACTACTTGCGGATGGCAGGAGAGGTCATCACATTAGCATCGGGAATCTTCTTCCTCCTAACCAACGTGAGTTCAAGTCAAATATTTAATGGCTGGTTGCTCACTTGCGTCTTTAATGAGTGTTTGTTGTTGCATTTATGGAAATGTGTCTTCAACTCATTGCAGATTAAGGACCTCTTCTTGAAGAAGTGCCCTGGGGTGAAGTCGTTATTTATTGATGGATCCTTTCAACTGCTGTAGTAAGTCTCGCACTACCTCCCACACAGCAAGCACTCTTCCTCACATCTTGTGAAATTTTACCCGCGGCAAATTCTGCTTCCTCTTAATTGAATCGTCTAGTTTACCTCCTCCCTGCCATGTTTTCAAGTTTACATCTTTAATTAAAGCCGTGATTAAAACAAAGGGCACTGAATGTTGAACACCTTTGTACATTTCTTCGCCTAGCAAGTCATGTGTCAGAGTTTAGCACCGCAAGCGCTTTCCTTGACACTCTTTTATTTTTTTCTTCTGTCTCCTTTCAGTTTCATCTACTCGATACTGATCATAGTCACAGCTGCTCTCTACTTGTCTGGCATTGAGGCTTATGTGTCTGTGATGGTCTTTGCTCTCGTCCTGGGCTGGATGAACACACTTTACTTTACCAGAGGCCTCAAGCTCACTGGTACCTACAGCATCATGATACAGAAGGTGCATTGATATTCATGAACCATGCAGAGAAATTGAAGTACTTATCAAACCTCAAATACGACCGTAATACAATTATAACGTGTTTGTGCTTGATTCCCAGATTCTTTTCAAAGACCTGTTTAGGTTTCTACTGGTGTACGTTCTCTTCATGATTGGCTATGCATCAGGTGAGACCAACATGAACCTGAAAGCTATTTGAGTTTTAGCATATTTTCTACCATAATGAAGTCATTCTTTTTTTAATATCTTTCTTGTATTGATCTTAAATATCATACACTATTGAGTATCGTTCATTCAATATGAAAACAAATTGTAAATAAATAAACGTGTGTTCTAACCCTACACAGCTCTTGTATCGCTCCTCAGCGTGTGCCCTCCCCCGGGCACGGACTGTGATGGAGACTGCCCAACGTACCCCAAGTGCAGGGACCCTGACACCTTCAGTACTTTCTTACTGGACCTCTTTAAGCTGACCATCGGGATGGGAGAATTGGACATGATCCACAGTGCTCAATACCCTGCAGTTTTCCTCATTCTCTTAGTGACCTACATCATCCTCACATTTGTGCTGCTACTCAACATGTTGATTGCCTTGATGGGGGAGACGGTGGGCCAGGTGTCCAAGGAGAGCAAAAAAATCTGGAAGCTGCAGGTTACTAGATTCTTACAATAAAAGTGAAAGAGTTGCAGTCACACATATGTAACTTTTTCAATTATCCATGCATACTGTTAATTTTTTTCTCGTGTTCTGCACCATCTATGAGCTTCAAATAGACTCTTTTAAGGTAGCCCTTTTCTGGCTATGGAAAAATATTTTGTAACATACACGTGAGTTTAAATATATTGTTAGCAAATTTAATTTATGAAGATAATGATAAATGAATATATTGAACCTATTGTAACATGATGTTATCAGAACTATTGTGCTAATCAAAATAAGTGTTGTGAAGTGCTTTAACAATTTTAACTTCCAGGTATTTCAATGAAAAAAAAAATAATATTGTCTGTTTGCAGTGGGCAACAACCATCTTGGACATCGAACGCTCATTCCCAGTTTGTATTCGCAAGTCATTTCGAGTTGGCGAGATGGTTACCGTAGGCAAGAACTGGGATGGAACACCTGACCGACGATTGTGCTTTAGGTACTTGACATTTCATAGTCATTTTTCAAAAAAATGTTGAATGGAAACTGTAAACAGGGAGTAAGTAAAAAATAAAGCTTACAAAGACCACACGTATTTTAACAGAGTGGATGAGGTGAACTGGTGCCATTGGAATCAAAACCTGGCAATAATCAATGAGGACCCGGGCAAGAATGAGACCTGTCAGGCCAATGGCCTTCAACAAAGTGTTAGAGCCTTACGGAGGGGTGAGATTGTCGCTGCACTTCATGACTATGAATGAACAAAAGCATGAATGCATGAATATGTATATATGCGAATGTGTGTGTGTGTGTGTATATAAAAATATATAGTATATGTACTATGTATGTATATGAACATTCCACACCGGACTGCGATTCATTAGAGAAAAACAAATCCATTCTCTGTGTGTGCACCCTCCCTTCAGACCGCTGGTCCACCGTGGTCCCACGGGTGGTGGAGTTAAGTCGGGGGCCACGACCTCGCGATCTGGTGATAGAGATGGAGCCCCTCACGTCCAAGTATTGAAAGCCACAGTGGGCTAATGGTGATTCTAGTTCCAAGACAGCCGAGATGTGTGTGAAAGGAGATCACTCTGCTGGCACCCGTTAAAGTGCACGCCTTTTATTCATGGCACCCCATTGTAAATATTTATTGAAAGCCAGTGGGATTGGGAGTAGCCCTCATAAACTGGGCAATGGATGTGCAACATGTCAAATAACCGGCTCCTTATAGAGAAAACCCTGAAATCAAGAATGTTAACGAAGCAGTATAGCTGTAATATATGTCATAAAACATCATGAAAATATTCCGTGTAATTGCATTTTACTCAGGGACTTGACACAGTCACAGTACTGCATTCCTATAATTGAGTCCTACACAATTACTGTATCACATCTCTTACAGTGCTGACATTTTTTAAAATCTATAAATGGACAATCGCAGCAGTAAGAAACACGGCAATAAATATTTATCTATTTTACGATTGTTAGTGTTGCTACTGTTAAATATGATACTAGTTGTAGTGTGTTTTTATATGGAATTGATTATATATTTTAAAACTAGTTTCAAGCCTGGGTTGCCAGCTTGGGTAGGCAGCTTATTTTGGAGTTAAACAATGCACTGTGCTCATCCCCAATAGATTATTGTTGCAAAAAAGGGCCTGATGAGCAAGGTTACTGTTGTCAAGCAAGTAGTAGACAATAGCATTACGTGCTGTGCGTTGTCTTTGAATTTCCGGAGTTATTATGTTCCTTGCAGCTGCGAGATATTTGCATAATCAAGGCGGAGGCCTTGCCTCTATTTAGTCGAGTATTTTTTATGCATTTGGCTCCTTGCCCTGTACAACATCTTGTTTTTGTGCTTCCTATTTATCTATATGATGCATGTATGTACTGTATGGTCATATTGGAGTTATTTGAGCAGTCCAAGAGGTATCATTGGAGGTCATTTTCATTGATGCTTTACAAGTCACATTTCACTATGTTTACATTCCTGTCATAATTATTTTTTGTACAGTTGATAGTTGCAGAGAACAATAAACAGAGAAAAGTTGATCAAATGCAGATTTGTATCCAACAAGTTAGTTATTATAATTTCTCCCTGAAAGTAAAGATGGATGACTCGTCATTAGCATGTCTGCTTCACAGTTTTGAAGTTCAATTTTTGAATCTTGGTTCTGGAAATAGATGGCTGAATAATGATAATGACTCATTTAAATTTAATATTTAAAAAAACAAAAAACAAAATAAAGGGTAAGCTTCCCTTTTCTATTAGTTGGTTTTTTTGATTTGAGGATTTGTGCTGTTCTTGCTCATTGCCTGCTGGTGGCAGTAGAGGTCTGAAATGCTGCACTTAGCATACTTAGCCGTTGAAATGACAGTAACACCTAAATGTAATGTAAATATGATATTCAAGTACATACTCTCATTACCATGATGACAAATAACTTCTAAAACACTTGAATACATTTCTGCCAAACCACGGCTGACCTCACTGTGACACTCGGCCGGTAATTACGGCTTTTGCCTTCTTAATGAAAATACGCTGGGAACCATTTATGCAATGCTTCAGTGCTTTTCACCTTTATTTATTATTCCTCACCTTTCCTCCCCTTTTTTGTTCTCATTCTTCCTTTTTTAAACATGCTACAAAGATGATTCTCACTCAGATAAGTAAGGGCACAACCTGGGGCACTCAACCCCCTCGCACTCGCTCTCATCCTTCTCTAAGGCCAGCAGCGCTGAAGGACATGGAGGGAATCTCTTGCCACCTCAGAAGAGAAGAGGCTAATCCTCTTTGCCCCAACTTTAACTGGGCCACTAATCCTGCAGGTTTATCTAAGCAGCAAGCACCTAGTGCTGCTGACAAGTTGGCCTGCCCTCCTCTCTGCAGCCCCTTAAGTAGGCCAGGCCTCGGTCCTGCAAGTATCACTGTCAGCAACTCTGGAGATGCACGCTTGCAGAGAAAATGCGTGTGGTTAACAAAATATGTGTGCTCACCGCGACACAAATGTGTGTCAACCAATAGGTTAGAATCATGCTCGCTCTGCGGTAGACTCTCAAACTGCAAATGAGCGAAAGCTGATGTAAGCTCAGCAACTGGAAGCACAAAATGTTCAGCTATTGTCCAGCTAGTTAAGCTTTAAGGTGTTTAGGCTGATAAGTAGCACACAGATTCTTTGCTGGGATTTAGCCAACTCGTTTATGCACGGCACGATGTTGCTGACCGACTTGCTCGTGCAATGCAATTTCCACTGTCTGAGCAGCGCTAAACTCAAGGAGGAGGCAACCCTCAGGGCAGCCGTAGGTTTCATTTTCTCTTTGCTGAAATAATTGCGTGAAATACTTCCCATGATCCCCAGTGAAATATTACACCAAGGTGCGGAATTTCTAAATTGAATGAGCAATCACTGGGAGCACTGGGAGACGATGAGCCGCAGACATATTGCTTGCGTAGCCTGTGAGATGACCTTTCAGTTCATCAGAGATGAAACGAGGTCACTGAACCCAAAATGATTCAGGGTGCCTAAAATGACAGGCGAGGGCACGGTGGCGTCACGGCGTCAGTCTGCTGCCGGGCCTCCATGGGTATTTCTCATGATTTATTGCTAAATTGCCAGGGAGTCAATGTGGCGTGCAGGTGAATGAGTTTTGCTAATAAGAGATGCATTTCTGCTCCACGGAGCTCTTTTTCTGTTCGAGTGAGCGTGTATGAAATCAGTGTGCAGTCTCCCAGTAACGCACGCTCTGGCGGAGGAGGCGGCCTCATCAGTCTCCAGCTTATCTGATGTTTTTAGGTGGGTGGAGAGTTTGCGAGTGAGGCGACAAAACTAAGAGGGAAAAACATTAATATCGATAGTTCTTAAAGTTAGCTGGTTAGTTTCAACAGGAAGTGTTATTACAACAAATATTGTCACCATGAATACCAAACGAATATGCAAATGTTTGTTAACTAAGTGCATCTTAATTATTGTAGTTTGTGGGTCTTGTTTGTCCTAACCCTAACCCCTAACCCTCAAACCCTAACCGTAACCCCCTAAACCCTAACCCCAAATCCTAACCCCCAACCCTAACCCCTAAATCCTAACCCTAACCCCTAATCCTTAACCCCTAATCACTAGCCCCAAAACCCTAATCCCTAACCCCTTAACCCTAACCTTGATTTTGATTGACAGCATTACAAATTACGAATTTGCCACTGTTAATTATTGTGGATGTAGTTCGGGGGAGTGTAGAAATGTGCTGCATGATGAAGGGAGCTGTTTTGAATATCTCACCCTACTGAGAATATTTTTTAAGGATAATAATAATAATTAAAAATAAATAATAGTAATAGTAATACTAATAAGGCAAAGATATTCTGATCAGAAATCTAAATTATCCTCATTACCAATTTACTTTTAATGGCAAATATTTTTATTAATATCTCTATGATAACATCTTACACCACTATCTAAATAATCACTGGGTTAGATGTACCTGAACCTGTACCTTTAAGAAAGAAAAAAAAAAAAAAACTTGCATTAGGAGAAATCAGGTTTGTTCCTGTTTTATACAGATGGATTTTGTTATGCTTTGTTAGAGATGAGATTTTAAGAATTGCAATAATCTTCCTTCGAAGAGACTTTAGCTTGACCACTTAGGCCAGATGCATGCAAAGAGACTTAGCTTTTCTTGGCCTCGGTGCTTACAACACTGTCATCAAATCCTCGTGCAAAGAGTATGATTATGCCTGCGGTCTTATACTGATCATTTAATATGGGCTAAACATAAAAAGCATGTCCATATGGTGTTAAACCTTCCAGCCAGGGATGTGCGGTCAGAGGAGGCAAGGGTTAGCCTCCCCTGCCATCATGAAAAGGAGAAAAACAAATTCAATTGTTTTTATTATAGTCATTTTCCTTTTAATTTCAATAATTTTGTATCATCATTATACCGAATGTGTTTATTTTTGAATAAAAGGTTAAAAAAAAAACACGTTGCGCCGACATTTATAATTGCACACTCGGTATAATAACATCATCAACTACAAGCCAACAAATAAAAAATTAAAACAGCAATGTCGGCATAACGTAGGTCGGCTGGCATAGCAGCAACGCTGTCTGTCACTCACGCCTGAACTTCGCGAACGAACCTGAAAATGGTGGTGTACCTAATAGAGTGTCCGAATGACATCACAGATCAAACAGCCAATCAGGAGGTGGGGGTGAGGGCGGGTGTGGCACACTACTTGAGGTAAAGAAAAAAATAGATAAATAAATAAAGTGTAGTGAACGATTCGGTGAACGATTCTTTTGAACAAATCTTTTGAGTGAACCGATTTTAAAGAATCAGTTCACTTAAAAGAATTGGAATGCACATCACTAGTACAAAAGAGTGCAGACGGCCATGGGCTGCCAGGTTTTAATAGCCGAATGGTTAGTGACGTGGGCTCTTGCTCGATAAGTACTTGGGCCGATCCCAAGTGTGAGCATATACCTAAATGTGCTTTTAGAATTGGAACCTCGCTTTGTATGCATATGCAAACAAATGCAAGTATTTGTGTAAATACATAAGGTGGCCCCACCCCCAAGTTGGCACAGCAAACCAATGGACCAGTAGTGTAGAGGGCAGGGCGAAGAGAGTTAGGGTTTCTTAGTAGGGTTTAAAGCTAGGGTTACATCAGTGCCTCCCCAGTCATGAACCTCACCGCACGTTACTGCTTCCAGCATACCATCAACAACACCTAAAGGTGAAAAGGGTCACAGGACTGTGGAGGCCCACATATGGTGGAGATGTGTGCCGTAAGGCTAATATGCCTACCTCAGTGACGTGCGTAGCAAGCCCCCCTTGCCTCCTCTGACCGCACATCCCTGCCACATACTTACCCCGAGTCGCCTTGACCCTTCGTTAACACCGCTAGGTATCCGGGTCAAGCCACTCAGGGCAGAAGAGCTGGGGATCAATCCTCCCCAATCAGAGTGAGAACCAGCCGCGGTGAACCGCTGCCTTTCTCCTCCGATCAGGGTCCAAGAGCACTGGAGCCCCTGAGCACTGGAGCCCTGAGTCAGCTTGACCCTTCGTTAACACCGCTAGGTATCCAGGTCAAGCCACTCAAGGCAGAAGAGCCGGGCATAAATCCTCCTCAATCAGAGTGAGAACCAGCCGCGGTGAACCGCTGCCTTTCTCCTCTGACCGGGTGGGGTTCAAGAGCACTGGAGCCAGCCCTGACTAAGCAGTGCCTCCCCAGTGCTCTCCTCCCGGTTGTACCTGCAAAAAAAAGCTTGTTTCTTCTTGAGCAATCTTCTTTGTCGACCTAAGCAAATGCTGGATCCGTTCCTCCAACTTTGCTGTGCTTCCTCCATCGCGAGGCTCCAGGGAAGTCCAAGTACCTAGAGGGAACTCACCTGCATTGCAATACCTGTGGAGGGAATGGCTGAAAAAGAAACCCTACTCTACATCGCCTAGGTCCCGGTGCATCCTCGGCCTAGTCACCTAAGCTGGACTAGGGGATGGGAGTATTAGGGGTAAGAATTTGGAACCTGTGCCAATTGGCCATTTAGGGTCCAACATTAAACGTGTGTGGTGCAATGTGCTGTTGCATGAGTGAGGCTACACCTCGTAGAAGACTGAGCCTGGATTAAGGTCCTTCCGCTCCGGACCACCACACCCTGCGTGCGTTGTCCCTAGAATCGGAACTCAGGGGGGCCGCATACGTACCCCCTGAGTCGCATTGACCCTTACGTTAACACCGCTAGGTATCCGGGTCAAGCCACTCAGGGCAGAAGAGCTGGGGATCAATCCTCCCCGATCAGAGTGAGAACCAGCCGCGGTGAACCGCTGCCTTTCTCCTCCGATCGGGGTCCAAGAGCACTGGAGCCCTGAGTCACCTTGACCCTTCGTTAACACCGCTAGGTATCCAGGTCAAGCCACTCAAGGCAGAAGAGCTGGGGATAAATCCTCCCCAATCAGAGTGAGAACCAGCCGCGGTGAACCGCTGCCTTTCTCCTCTGACCGGGCGGGGTTCAAGAGCACTGGAGCCAGCCCTGACTAAGCAGTGCCTCCCCAGTGCTCTCCTCCCGGTTGTACCTGGAAAAAAAAAGCTTCTTTCTTCTTGAGCAATCTTCTTTGTCCCATGTCAACGCACGACCTAAGCAGATGCTGGATCCGTTCCTCCAACTTTGCTGTGCTTCCGCCATCGCGAGGCTCCAGGGAAGTCCAAGTACCTAGAGGGAACTCACCTGTATTGCAATACCTGTGGAGGGAATGGCTGAAAAAGAAACCCTACTCTACATCGCCTAGGTCCCGGTGCATCCTCGGCCTAGTCACCTAAGCTGGACTAGGGGATGGGAGTATTAGGGGTAAGAATTTGAAACCTGTGCCAATTGGCCATTTAGGGTCCAACATTAAACGTGTGTGGTGCAATGTGCTGTTGCATGAGTGAGGCTACACCTCGTAGAAGACTGAGCCTGGATTAAGGTCCTTCCGCTCCGGACCACCACACCCTGCGTGCGTTGTCCCTAGAATCGGAACTCAGGGGGGCCGCATACGTACCCCCTGAGTCGCATTGACCCTTATGTTAACACCGCTAGGTATCCGGGTCAAGCCACTCAGGGCAGAAGAGCTGGGGATCAATCCTCCCCGATCAGAGTGAGAACCAGCCGCGGTGAACCGCTGCCTTTCTCCTCCGATCGGGGTCCAAGAGCACTGGAGCCCTGAGTCACCTTGACCCTTCGTTAACACCGCTAGGTATCCAGGTCAAGCCACTCAAGGCAGAAGAGCTGGGGATAAATCCTCCCCAATCAGAGTGAGAACCAGCCGCGGTGAACCGCTGCCTTTCTCCTCTGACCGGGCGGGGTTCAAGAGCACTGGAGCCAGCCCTGACTAAGCAGTGCCTCCCCAGTGCTCTCCTCCCGGTTATACCTGCAAAAAAAAGCTTCTTTCTTCTTGAGCAATCTTCTTTGTCGACCTAAGCAGATGCTGGATCCGTTCCTCCAACTTTGCTGTGCTTCCGCCATCGCGAGGCTCCAGGGAAGTCCAAGTACCTAGAGGGAACTCACCTGTATTGCAATACCTGTGGAGGGAATGGCTGAAAAAGAAACCCTACTCTACATCGCCTAGGTCCCGGTGCATCCTCGGCCTAGTCACCTAAGCTGGACTAGGGGATGTGAATATTAGGGGTAAGAATTTGGAACCTGTTCCAGGTCACCGTTTAGAGTCCAATATTAACGTGTGTGGTGCAATGTGCTGTTGCATGAGCGAGGCTACCCCCCGTAGAAGACTGAGCCTGGATTAAGGTCCTTCTGCTCGGGACCACCACACCCTGCATGCTTTAGCATGAGCGAGGTTTGACCCTTCGTTAACACCGCTAGGTATCCAGGTCAAGCCACTCAGGGCAAAAGAGCTGGGGATCAATCTACACCGATCAGAGTGAGAACCAGCCACGGTGTCCCACTGCCTTTCTCCTTCGATCAGGGTCCAAGAGCACTGGAGCCCCTGAGCACTTACACCCTGAGTCACCTTGACCCTTTGTTAACACCGCTAGGTATCCAGGTCAAGCCACTCAAGGCAGAAGAGCTCAGGATCAATCCACCCTGTTCAGAGTGGGAACCAGCCTACAAAAGTATGCTCCTATCTTCTTGAGCAAGTTTCTTTGTCCCATTACAACGCACGGTTTAAGGAGATGCTGGATTTAATTCCATCCACTTCCCTGTGCTTCATACACCGCAAGGCCCCAGGGAAGGTCAACCTGTTGTTGTTGCCAGAGGGTCACTATTTCAGAAAGTTCCTACACTCACGGTTCCCATTCATTCAGGTGAATCTCTTGTGTACTACCGCTCATTCTCCGGCAGTTACTACAGGTAATTTGAATATACAAAATTAAATTCAAATCGATCATCCCTTATTTAGAATATTAATGTAATAATTGCACATTCACAATATAACACTACAAGTGACGTGCGGTGAGGTTCATGACTGGGGAGGCACTGACGTCACCCCCCCCACCGGCAACTAACTGTCACAAAAATGTTGGGGAACCCTGCTCTAGTGTGACTTATTCATTATTTAATTTGAACTATTTTAATTAAAATCTCATATCAACAGTCGTCACACATTAAAACACTCAATAAAGCACATGAAATCAAAAACTTATTTTCGATCGCGCGTACCACTCCGTTCTGAAATCCCGTTGTCCGAATCAAACCTTTTAACTCCGGAGTTGGTCTTCCTTTACTGATGACTTCCTGCTTCGACCGAAAATCCATAGTTGAAAATCGTTTGGATATGTAATCCTCCATTATAAAACGAAATGTAAAACGGGGCAAAAACCCCCGAATGTAAAACAAAATAAATGGACGACTGCTCCTCAGTTGCTCGTGTAAATTTGAACTGGCGATCTCTTATTCTACAGGTAGGCGGATGAAGCATCCCGGGATCACTAGCGCCCCCGGCCATAAGGCTGGACAACCTTTTTTCGTAGCCTCCGTAAAGTCTCTTTTCAAAGCCGTTTTGTTCATCTTAAGAAACACGACGTTACAGACAGATGACAAAAAGCACTAGATATTCAATACATCAGCTTAACTACGGAAATTTGTTAATATAGCCACACTGTTTGAACACTTAAACAGCGACATAAAGACAGAGAGCAGTGCTGTCTAACTGCATAGCCTGTCAACATCGGCAGCCGTGTGATAACGCAATCCTCAGGTAGGCTAGGCAGGAAGTTGGCTAGGCAGGAAGTTGGCTCCTCCGAGCGAATCGTCTTCGGTTTTAAAATTACTATGAAAATTCTGCGATTTTGGTTCAAAATGATACAAAACTATTGAAATTAAAAGGAAAATGACTTTATGATAAAAACAATTTAATTTGTTTTTCACCTTTACATGATGTCAGGAGAGGCTACCTTGCCTCCTCTGACCGCATGTCCTTGCAGTTTACTCATTAACTCGTTCGCGAACGGGAAAGTCAGGATTCGTTCCCTCACTGATCCGTTCTCGCGATGAACTGGAAATGCATATCACTCACTCACTCACTCACTCACTCACTCACTCACTCACTCACTCACTCACTCACTCACTCACTCACTCACTCACTCACTCACTCACTCACTCACTCACTCACAGATATGTTTGGTTGGTGAACGGGAAACGCAATTCACGACTCGTTTGTGAACGTAATTTTCTTCTTCGTTTTGTTTTACGGCAAGGTGGCACCAGCTTCAATGCGCATTACCGACACCTACTGGTTGAAGTCATATGAACGGAAAAAAGAACGAATCACTTTAGGAAGTGATTGGTGAAAAGGGTCACAGGATTGTGGAGGCCAACATATGGTGGAGATGTGTGCCCTAAGACTAATATGCTTACCTTCCTTACAGTACAAACAGCAAAAGAAAGAGTGAGACGTCGACTAAGCAGATCGACAGAAGCGGCCCACATACAAGTCATTTGCTTTATTCAGTTATGTCACGCAATCATACATAAAAGAAGAGGAGATGTCCAATGAATAGCAAACTTCTACATTTCAGTCCTGAGATTGACAAAAGGCAGGGAGGGCAGAGCACATCTCAGGGATGGAGGGCGAATTGCGTGGCAGTTTGAGCAAATCCAAGATGACGTTTGTGGGGAGATTAGGAGGAAATTGCACAACTGCCGAGGGAAAGAAAGTAAGCAATCATAGGGATGTTTTGCTCTATAGGCACATTGAAAAGTTGAAACTGCTCTGCGACATTTTTTTTTCTCCAAAACAGATTTGTTTCACATTAACACCTTTTATTTTGCCCAAGATACAGCATTTCCAAAAAATGTTTTCATCCTGAGCAGACACAAACATATAAATACATCACTGCAGGGAGAACAATGAGAGAGAGATGCTTTATATATTTCCTATTTCCATATATATTATTTTCTCAAGGTTGCCGTACCCTCAGACTTGGACATAGTTGGTGCATTCGAGATCATCCAGGAAAGAAAACAGCCTTGTTTGCCCATAGGAACATTGCACACAACCAATAAATGAAACAGGAGGAAAAAGAAAACCCCCCAGACTTTTATATTTGAATTGGATATAGACGTCTACATAAGAATATTTGAAGGCAATAAGCTTCTTCAGCTGAACCTATATAGTATCGATGCTCAAAATACATAGAATGTCCCGAGCTCCTGCTGGATTGGCTTTTGAAGCGAGTTTATGTGCTCGCCTATCATTGTACATTTTTACAGTATTTGAAAAAAAAGACGTATATTTTGCCATACACGCATGTGAATTATTGATTAAAGTATTTTCATGCTTGGTCGGAGCCTATGACATTATCTTCGTCTGCCAGTAATAGACATTGAGAAGGGGGTGTTATGGAAGGCGCCCTGGAGGCCCAAGTTCCCCTCCCAACACACACACACACACCATGTGTAGGCTGGAGAAGCAACGCCAAGACTCTACAGAGTGAGCAGCTGCCATTGTTTTCTTCAACGTCACGTCCCTTATGGCCCCGCTTGTTTTTAACTGGCCCCGTTTCCCTCTCAGGTGCATAAAATGCAGCAGGACCTTTGCACCAGCTAAAGGTCTTCATGGGATTTACTAAAGGATCTTTACAAGCAGGGTAAGTCAATTTCTCTCCACGTTGCCGCCTCCAGGCTATCCCGGTGAGCCTCTCGCTGCCCTTGAAAACAGGTTAGCAGTCGATAAGTTTTATAGATCTAAATGTCCTCATTCACATGGCGCTCACATCTGTCCTTTCCTGGGCAGTGTAATTGGCTTCCAGCGTTTAAAACTTAATTGATTTACTCGAATGTGTGATACATGGAGGCACAATATGTCTTTCAGGATGATTTCAATGGAGTTTGAATTTGAATATGAGGCCGCCGAGCTGAGCCAAAGAGGGGCATCTGATAGCGGCACCATGCAGGAACATGGCAATTATCCTGATTACTGATGCTTCGAGGCTTTTCTGACCTCAAAATCCCTCCCTGTATCTCGCTCCGCTTTGAGATCTGTCACATTGCGCAGGGCCCCTTCAGCCAAGCGGGGAGTAACCATGTATAATCCAACAGAAAACAAATCCCCCCGCCTCGATCAAACACAGCCGGCTTTCAAAGCGGGCCGATGAACCCGGGCGCCGCGGTGCGCCGCTGAGGCCCTCTGAGACGCAGCGGAGACTGGGCTTTACCCCCCCCCCCCCACACACACACACACACATCATCCCCCAACCCCGCTGTCCTCCCCTTCAATGGCGGCCAGTCGTAACCTTCAGTTTGTTTTAAGTACTGCTGAACCCCGTTGGCCTTGGACGGGTGGGTTGGGGGGGGGGGGGGGGGGGGGGGGGGGATAATGACATGCCATATGCCACTCTGCCTCTGCAGCTGAGTGAGCCGTGCATGGATCAGCTCAGACACAAATCAATTTGAAATGTAATTCTATTATCCTAATATGTCCTAAGCGTGCGTGCGTGCGTTGCCCAAATTGGGAAGCTGGGTTACAGCATAGCCAAGCTGCGGCTCATCGAAAAGACCTCATTAACGGGTGTCTGGCACAAATTGCCACAAAATAAAGCAAAAGAACGACATACTTTCTTTTAATCGAAATGAATGTGAATTGACAAAGTCTTTCCTCTCTAATTACCGTACTCCTCTCTGTACCTTACAGGAAATCCATTCCTATTCGAAAGGGGTTTGATTTCAACCCTCTGTGCCATTGAATACTCTCCGCTGATACTGTCACCCAATACTCCCATTAGCTGAGAGGACGGCTGCCCCGGACCTGCGTTGGTGGGAAAGGCCAGATACCAGAATCTCCACTGCCTCAAGTATTGGCTGTTGACTTCAACGTCATGTGACAGGGTTTAATGCTTGGATGCGGAAGCCAAACGGAGGGGATTTAGGGACAAGATGTATCTGTAAATCTGTCAAAATATTTCTACAAGACAGAAAATATGGCATTACGCGTCAGACCGCAGCTGGGGCGTTAAGCTGTTAAGACAACATGTTTTTTGTTTCATTTTTTTTTTTATTGTAATGTTAAGGAGGCTTACTGTGCAAATTATACGCCAGAGGACTTGGTATTCTTTAGGCCATCAGGACCTCAGTGCAGGGGTCTATGCACCCATCTAAAGTCCCATTTTAAGGCTCATAGTCAAGATTTAGGTCAGCTGTCAAAGTTCAAATCAGGACATATTTTCTTTTTGAATTTGTGCTGAGAGGGAGCCACCATACCAGGTTTTTGCTTGTTATTATTAAGAACACTTTTCGGATCCCTTACGGGTTAAATAAAACAACTTCAAAGGTTTTTTTTTTTCCTCATTGCCAGCAAAGGTTCAACATCACTTGTCAAGCCTCTGCTTGAGGTCCCACAGGGTCCAACTTCCCGCTGACATCTAAAGGACATCTAGGTTTAGATAAAATAACGACAGACGTCAAAGCCGAGACATGGCCTCTGGATATAGTCTTAAAGAAATTTATTTTACACCTCAAAACAAAAACAAAAAGATAGGGATTAGGGACGTGGTACATTGGGAATGTATTGACAACTGTAGTTTACATTTTTTTTGGTGTAAGCTCAGAGAAAAAAATGTTCATACAGTCATAATAATTGCACTTCATAAATCTAGACTGATGCCAGTATTTCCCCACAACAAAGCTCCGGCTCTATTTAATAAATTGAATTTAGCATTGAAATTCCACTGACAAAAGAAATGCTAATCAAGACCACAGGTCTGCTGCACTGATCCAATTTTTCTCTTTCACTTGAATCCCACAAGGCAATAACACATCGCAGTAATTTAAGTGCAGTACATTCAAGGGAATCCCACAGTCATAATAAATATTTCACCGCTCTGAATCATCTAGTTAAGACTGGCTTGGGCTAAATACAACCCAACCAGGGGCTAAAATGAACAAGGAAAAGCAATGACCCTTGTCTCTTTTCATCTGATGTCAGAGACGATTGTTTTCATTTTTTTTTTTTCATTTGCAAGAGGAGTGAACCGTACCTCCCGAAATAGGACTCCCTTCTATCCCAGCTTCCTCCATCGCTATGACGACACCTGACAAAGAAGGCAGATGTGACAGTTACAAATATTGGAGACGCTAAGTCCTCCGTTAAAAAGGAAGCGAGATCGGCAAAGGAATTCCTGTACATTACTCAGGTATGATTTTATGGGGACTGTGGTGGAAATCTTCAAATGAGACATGGGAAGAGGCTTTGAAGAGCTAAAATGCGCATGCGAACACACGCTCGTGTTAAGCACACGTACATGTATCGTTATGTCGATAACCTTCACATTTTTCACTGTATCGTTTCTTTTTCTGTGTATTATGTTCTCTTTAAATAAGCGTTTCAAGATTTATTGTTGTGAAGGAGTATTAGGAAGACACTGAAAGGAAAAAGGAAAATTATGAGAAATATAAATGTACATTTTCTCAACAAAATAATTCCAAACTTTATAAAAAATATTACAATTATATATATATTTAAAATAAAAAATCTAATTGTTTTTTATAAAAGGATATGAAAACTCATAATCAGGAAATGAAGATATTTGTTAACTTGGTTTACAATTAAAAAAAAGTTTATGATGTCTGTTTTCACGACATGACTTTATTCTCACAACATTATCACTTCTTTCTCAAAGTATAATTTTCTTTTCTGTGTGGGCCTAATACTCCTTTGTTAATTTCACAGCGTGGGTGAAAAGCAGGCATTATGAATAGCTTTTAGAATTTTTTTGTTTCGCTAAAGTTGTTTTGAAAACATTTTGGAAACAGACAACACTCATGGGGATTTTATATGATGTGTTATTTCCCCATTGTCTCCTTTATTTTTTTCCCAGATGGCCACTTACTTGGCTGTCTGTTGTTTTGGAAGCCACCTATGATGATTTCATGTTAAAATCTGAAGGTTGACTTTCATTTTGCCATGTAATAATAATAAAAAAACATATCGCTTGCCTAAAAACGTGTAATTGGAATATTGATTGTTTTCCCAATTTTTAATGCCAAGTTACTTTTCACCCACACCGTGTATTCCAGTGTTGGTTATGAAAACAAGCTCTCACATTGCAGGTTCTTACAGAACCACAGCAGTGACGATGCCTCGAAACAGAACATAAGAAACTGCACATTTGCTTGAACAGGAATATTTAAATCATAAAAACCAAGTGGAAAGAACAAAGCATCAGAGATGCTTTCCCCCATAGCAGCCAATGCATAAAATATACCTACAAATATATAAAACAACATAAAATAGGTTCAAGTTTTTCAAGTTTCTTAAATATATCATATCCAAACTACCCAAATTCCAAACTTCAAAGTTAACAAGATTCAAGCAGTGCAATTTATGTATCAATTATAACAGCAATAACCATTAATAATGTACTATCCTGTCCTAATCAGACTTGATGATTCTTGTGCAGAACACAAGAGTCCTGGCTATAATTTCACTGAGTCTGTCCTCATCCATCTGCGTGTAGTTTTTAGATGTTGAGAGCAGCCCTAAACTTTGGTCCTCTGGAGACCATTTATTTCAGTGACAACCTACACAGTAGCTTCAGTATTGGAATTTGAAGTGGGGGGGGGTACAAGTGGCGTATGCACTTCATGTCAAGCTATGATTCCATCAGAAAAAAAAAAATGAAAAAGAAAAGAGAGCAAAGATTAAAGTAGTTCAGGCAAGTATAACTTGGGCAACAAAAGCGGAAACAGAAAGACAAATAAATCAATGCAAAATTCCTATTGGCAAACGGCACAACGGATCATCAGGAGGATTTAAAAATCCCTTTTCTCCCCCACTTGCAATCGCTACTGCCATTTCTTATTTGGAATTCTCAAAGCCTGGCTTGAAACCACCATAGATTGGGTCACACAACACGACAAGAGCTCTCGTGGCTAAGCTCGCGCACTCATTAAAGCAAATCCACCCTCCCACCGCAAAACCGGATCCGTCCTTTGCCTTAAGATTTTCTTTACAAATTCACAACTCGATTCTTGTGATTCTGTTGCGCCTCTATCTGTAAACGGGGAGGCGGATGTGTGCGTGCTGGTGGTCCAGCAGACGTGGCACCGACACAGTCTCGTAGCCTTTGCCCAGCATCTGCTCCTTTATGCATGGCGGGTGGATGTCGTTGATCAGGTATTCCAGAGACTGCAAGCTGTTGCTCAACACTGACGTGTTGCACAAACTCTTGCTGGGCAGACTGCAACACAGACGGCCTCCGCTGTCGATGGCGGGGTGATGATGATGATGATGGTGGTGGTGGTGATAGGGATGGTGCGGGTAGCCCATTTCTCTGTGGCCCGTGGCCGACCCGCCCGTGGAGGAGCCCAGGAGCTCCTGGGGGTTGTAGCAGTCACTGTCCGGTGTCACCAGGACACTGTTCCAAGGGGGGGCAAAGTACTGACCCACTGAGAAATTCCCATGCATGCCCATGCAGTTCAACGGGGAGGAGCTGACTTTGTCCAGCCCGCCTCCGCCGCTCGCCGTCAGGTGGTATGGTCTGGAAGAGGACGAGGAGACTTGGCCCGCCATGATCCCGCCGACAGGAATGCAGCTTTCGGGGGACTTGCTGACAGCCGCTCCCCCTCCACTGCCCCCGCTGTACATTCGTAGCACTGCCTGTTGCTGCTGCTGCTGCTGTTGTTGTTGCTGCTGCTGCTTCTGCCAGAGGATGTAGTCCATACTGTCCGCGTAAACCCCGCTCTTGAGCACCTCTGTGTTTTGAGCCGGCAGCCCCGCACCCGTGTACACCATGTTGGCCTGTGGGCCGATTCCCACCACGTAACCTCCACCTGAGGAGCTGGAGGAGACCCCCATGACAGTTGTTCCCTGCTTGGAGGGACTCGAATTGGAGGGTGGCGCCCCTTGACACACCTGCTGCAGAGCCTGTGCTTGGCAATGCTGGTTGATCTGGTAAATGATGCTCTGGATGGAGGGGAGGTTGGACTGTGCGGGGAGGGCCAGGCCACGCCCCCCTGTTACCGGAATCACCGAGCCAGCTACGGTGACGTTGGGGGGCACCGACAACCCGGGGCCCTCTGGAGGCTTCGTGGGCCCGGCTTGATAGCCCATCTGGCCAGGGCCGTTGGCTAAAGTGCTACTACTTGGTGGGTATGGGGCAACGGCAATGTGGGCAGGGGAGAGCTTAGTCCGTCTGCCGTCGGAGTTCTTGAGAACTCCTTTTGATGACACAAAGGTGGAGTTGGATGACAATGAAGGGGAGGATGAGGACTTGACGATGGCAAGCAGGCCATGGTAGCCCCCGGTGTGGAAGTGTGGATAGGGGTTGTAGCGCTGGCCAGTGGTGTCATATCCATTTACAGTCCGGTTAAGGTGCTTGTGCTGGGGAACCCTGATGTTGGTCGGGAAGATCTTGATGGACAGAGGGTTGTTGGCTGTCTTCTGAGCATAGGCATCAAGTTCTGCCGCGGTGGGGTAGCGAGGGGAATGTGTAGGCACCACCAGTTCACCTGTGGGTCAAACAGAGAGAAAAGAATGAGTGAGATTCGACTCCTTGTTCACTTTGTAATTAACTGTAAATATCCAGCGGAACAAAAAAAAAAGTCTTCCCCCCTAAAAAAAATATCATTTGCATATTCTTATCATGATTGCAGTTTATGTTTCATTGCAACGGCTCAATCCATTAGAGATTTTTCTTTCCATTCCTATTTTAACTCCCTAGCCAAGTGGATCTTTTTTAAAAACTCATTCTGTCAAAAGCCTGGAACCTTAGGCGGTGTTAAATCTGTGCATTGTGAAATTAATTCAAACTCTCTTTAGCAATGAATTAGGTTAGCCTTGGATACTAAGCAAGGAGGGCACAATGTGGATCAAAGCTTGTTTAATTGGAATGGCACATTTGAGAATTCTAAGTGCCCAGTATATGAACAGCCCCAGTTCTAACATCTGTGCTGTGTCATTCAGGTAAATGACACCAGCTGGCCGCATTCCTATAATAAAATAAAAATTGCTTCGATTAAATATAAACAAATGAAAATATAACGAGACATGTATGAGCAAAAAACAGGAAAATAGCATCTATAGTAAACGCTCTGTGGTGTTGGCAATGTGAAACTCCCCAATCCCATAAATTCAATTCTGCAGCGACGGCGGCGACTGTGAATAGCAATGGCCCTCGTTCAATGAGGCAAAGCTCAAGGTGGCAAACAGGAAAATGGCAATTTTGAGAGAAAAAAAAAAAAAAAACTCATGTCATTGTTTGGGGGCTGGTCATGGAGGTGAGGGGCCACATTGAGATTGGATTTAAACAACATTATTCAGGCAATTTCATGGCTACTTAGCTCAGTGCAACAAAAAGTGTGTGTGTGGGGGCGGGGGGAGAACTCAATTTACAAGCGATACATCAGCTGCCACAAATGACTTGCGACCCCTTCACTTTTTTTTTTTTTTATGCAAAAGACACACACACACACACATAGGAAGTGCCATGACTCTGCTGTCAGCAACCTAAAGAGTGTGTGCAGGTCGCAGACTGTGACTACGACTCACTCCATTTCCTTTCCAATTGCAAAAATCATTTAAAAAAGACTCCACAGCCAAATAGCCTCAACCCTCATTCCTGGGCTTCCATTACAGATAGCACGGGGAGTTAATTTCAACAACCCAATGGGTTCCTAACTGTGAAAATGATTAAATCTACAAGATCCATATCATCAAAGAAATAGACTTGGAATTTTAATGACAGAGGGGAATGGTTGTGAATATCCTGAGCTGAATTTAGTGCATAACCTATTCCAGTGCCATTCCTGTCTCGAATCAGAATTCCAAGATTTCTTTATTTTTTTTTAACCACTGGTATCAATCGAGAAGTGAGTATGAAACTCAAAGAGAGTGCCATCCGAAGGGGCGGAGCCCAGCACGCCGGGCCAGCCCAGCTTCGACCTCGCCAACCTTGATGAGGCACCGCTCGGCTTCCCTGTCGACGTCGCTGCCGGGCTCTTTGATGCTCTCTCACTCACAGTGGAAAACTGACAAGACTTGTTTGCTTTGCTCTGAAGAGGAAAAACACGCTCATTTCAAAGCCCATCGCCGGTCCACATGCAAATGGAAAAGGCAGCATTTTTTTTCCTGATCTTTTACATGAGGAAAAAAAAAACATCTTTGATCATCACATGGGCCAAATGAGGAAGGATTCTTGGCTTTCAGGCATATCAAGGGCCTTGTGTCCTGCCGCCCTGACAAGCCCCCAGCTGCTTTATGCCCATCATTCCACCTAATTACTGACACATGAGAGGAAAAACTATATTAAAAAATCCAGAAATTCATTAAAGGCGGGCTAATTCTTTTCCTTCTCACCGATTGGGTCCATATTTTCCACAGCCGAGCTTGCGTTTCTTCAAAAAGTGAGCCTAAATCCCTCTCCCTCCGTCTTTTCCAAGCCTGGCCCTTGTTTGTCAATAGGCAGAGACTTTGGCACGCCAACCTGGCATCAAAGGGCTTCACACTTCACGGGCCACAGGGATTAGAAGGCCTTTCAGGCCTACAAAACCCATCTCGGCCTCACAAAGGCTTCCGGTTATTAGAAATCACAGGCAGAAAGGGGAAAAAAGGGGCAGGAGGTGGCAATTGAGCATCTGGATTCTTTTGATTCCAGCGCTCCTTCCAGTTGCATGGCAGAAATTTTAGAGCAAACTTGATTACAACTAGCATTGGCCTACCCACACTTTGCCGCCCCCCCCCCCCCCCCCCCCCCCTTCAGAAGCAGGAAGTCTGCTCTTCTATTGCCACCGTGTTACTTATTGCTCTAGTTTGCAGCAGATCTGCGCAAGGAGCAGCAGCATCAAGCACAGATGGTGCTCGCTGATAAAAAACAGCCTCCGAGGCAGCTTGCACCGCCTTTGTGTGCACCCTCACCTCCTCGTGAGGTAGGGGCTTCCCTGCACCTGTGCGCACGCTTCGGCGCGCCTGTGCATGCAAATACCACGCGTGAAAGCCGAAAAACAAGGCACGCAAACAACACACACTCACTCGCAAACCCGCAACTGCACTTGTGTGTCTCGTTTGACATCAGTGAAGCATGTTGTTATCCTCTCTCATGAAATGTAGGGCAGGGACAACAACAGGTGCCTGCGCCGGCGACAGCCTGCAATGCCTCCTGGGCTAAATGCTTCACACTCGCTTCATTTCGACATGCGACAGCCTTGTAAGGATTAATTATTTCCCCCGAGGATGCAAAAATACGCTATTTCCCTTTCCGAGACGATGTGCATTCACAAGCGCGTGAAAAAGCTTACGAGCGGGGCGAGCCTGAACAAGGAGAATGAAACTTTAAATGTAAACAAATAAAGAATATGATTGAGCTGCAGTGGAAATGAGCTAAAAGTGCAAGCGGACGTGCATTTATTAGGGGCAATCACATACCGGGGAGCTGAGATGGCAATTAACGGGCTGACCTTGGTCCTTAATAATCCAGGGCCTGGCACACAATGCCCGCGTGTCAGGGCAGCGCATCTCGAAATGCCACCGCTCATTAGCGGCATGCACGCGGTGAGCGAGGCTATCTGCGTGCCGTTCAACTCTGCGGCGGTCAGACAGCCACGGAGAGCAGGCGTGGGATAACGTCGGGCGGTGATGTGATCTGGAAAAGCCATTCCACTGGGAGGATGGCCACTCTCATTTCTCTCCATTTTTGATTGGCATGAAGCTCCCCAAGCGCAACGTCCTTGGTGTACCCGGTGCTGTCACTCTGATTGCTTGTGTGTGTGTGTGTGTGTGTTTTGGAAAAGGGGGTGCTTGATTCTTAACACTCAATTAACACTCCTTTAATTAGCCAGCGGTACATTTTGAATTCTGATGAACTAATTTTCTCGCTATATGTGTGTGTGCGCAGGGGGGAGGCCTGCTAAAGACGAGGTCCATTGGGTACAAAACAGCAATAAAGAGGGAACTGGTTAGATTAGGCTGTAAAAAAAAAAAAATCCATTAAATTCCGAGCACTCCTTTCGAGTGAGGGGTCAAATTGTGTTGATCACACCAAGGCAAAAAGCAGATGGGGGAGTGTGTGAGAGAGGGGGAAGCAGGTAGGAGTGATGTGAAAGAGCGCAGCATCAAATCCAGAGGACCGGGAGAATGCTTTGCATTTTAATTAAGAGCCTGAAATGAGCAAGCAAAGGGAAAAAGTCTACCTAAAATACCCTGGCTCCAAATGATTGAAGTTCTGAGTGTTCTACAATTATGGAAAAGTTTCTTCTTATTAGTGTAAAGAAATAGCACGACATCAAAAAGCTCTCAGCATTTCCTTCTTCACTTCTGCAGAGGCGATATCTCCGCACACTTTGATCCCAGTGGACCATGTAGTCAGGTCAGCAGGGGGGAGAAAAATTGCTTGCTTAGATGAAGGGAGAAAAAGTTGTTTGGTTGACTTGCAATTAAGACAGAAAAGTTAAGGGAATGGCAAACAACACTCCACTGGCAGATATGACCCGTGAGAATAATCGAAAATTTTGCTGATTGTGCGCATTTGATTTTGGACTAATTGCGGAAGGTGGGAAGCAAACTCTGTCATTTTCTACAAATAGAGAAAAATAACGGGCAAATAGTTGCACGTTCCAAATATTTTGGATCATGGTGAGCTGTATTATACTAAATATACAATCCCTAGGCGCTCTTTCAGAACAATGTAATTAATAAAAACATTGATGTTATTATGAATACTTATCATCTGACCATCATCTATGTTGTCACTGGCATCACTGTATGTTGTGTGTGTATATTTGAATGTTTTGCTATTTTGAAACATGTTGCCGTTTACACTTTCATGCGGGCTGTGTTGGTTCAGTCACCACTCTGTAAATGTGAGTATAAAATTGTTGTTTGTGGTTGTCAGGTGGAGTCGGAATGATGAATCTGTAAAAACACCAATGGCCTTTGGCTTCATTTGATGAGTTGGCGAGAGGCTGCGTAAATGCCCTTGGATGTCGTGTAATCTTTCTTTTGTGCTGCGGGGACATTCACATTTTCAAGACGCGGTTTCAAATAGGTTTTAAGCTAACGCTAAAATTTTATGTGAGATATGACACTTAGGCAAAGTCTGTGCTGCACTATATTTGTTTGCAGAGTAAATGAGCGAGTTACACTTCCTTCCCCTAAGCTAATATTTTCTGACTTTCGCCGCTATATCATACAGCAGAAACGGAATCCAGGTACATTATGTACCAGTACACACCTTGTAATAAAATGGGTTCTGACCAACGGAGAATTGCTCATTTCAATAACTGCTAGGACTAAATGCGGATAGGTCAAATGTACTCATTGCATTCCATGACAAAACGACACCTGAGTGTCACGACAATGCTTTTTACGGCTAAAGCACATCCCAAACTCCTGAAACTCGAGCCAAAAGTTGATTGCAAGCGAGGAAGTGTGTTTGGCTGAAGTAACCCTCCACCTCAAGCTATTGTTACTCATTTAGCAGATAGGATCGCGGTATGTATGATGCTCTGGCCCTGCCTCATTTGCTGCTGGGGCTAGCTGAACAATACCTGCCTTGTGCTAATGGAGGTGTCATCTGGCACAGGCCTGATTAGTCAGCGATTACAGCGAGGCCTCAATTGCCGTGACAACTGCCGCAAACACAATAGGCCTTGATAGAGCCAGCTGTTTGGTCCTCTGCAATTAACCTCACATCCCACTCGTCTCCGGCAGTGCACTGCCTCTAATTGACTATTGCGTATACAAAGCAAAGGCTGTGGGGCCAGACCCCCTGGACGCAGCCCCCCCACTACCACCCTTCTCCCGCAAGGAAATGATAATAATAGAGGCGTCCCGTCGACTCGGCCGCCAGTCAATCAAAGCTTCGGTGCCCCACAGGAGCTTCCTGATGAGTGAGAGAGCAGAGGAAGCACATGTTTGAGGCTGTGCAAGAGCGCCCTCCATGGAGGAGGGGGGGGGGCAAGTTGAATATGCCTTCAGTCAAACTACTAATCAATTCAAGTGCATGTGAGGAAACCCTGCTGCTTGCTACATATCAGGAAAATCATTTTAGGGAGCACTCAGCTCTCCCTCTGCTCAGCTCAAGGTTGATTTTCTGGGCAATGCAGGAAAAAAAAAATCAAGGCAATTATTTGTCAGCCCTCTGTTATCTATAATTGCAAAGATAAAAATCAAACTGAAATGATTTCTCTGTGGATAGAGCTGTCTGAATTCACAGCTGCTTGTGTCATCATAATCTTCAAACAAATGCATTGTCTGCACCTAACTCCATACAGCCTGCGCTCACTTGGGGATTTTTATTATTGAGGAAGCTGAATTAGCGATGGAATGTTTCAGGCGCACGCGTAATAAGTGGAATATAAAACATGTTGATGCATCTCAAAGTGAATGAACTTGGAGTTTATTTTCAAAAGAGCGGGGGGCATCACGTAACAACATGTACTCATTCCAAACAAGCCCACAACGTTACAAAGTGCAAAGAGCATCGTGGCAAAGCTGAAATCACTTGCGCACTGATCCCGCACAAGAATGTCAAAAATGTATTTAATCATTAAAATACTTTTTGAGGGTTTGTTTCTATCTTGGGGCCAAAGATAATTTTTCATAAAATTGAAGCCAAATCATCTCCACAGGTTTGAGGAAGGCCCTTTTTCCGTTCCTGTGCTGTGCTCGTGATTTGATAAGTTGGGAGCATTTGACTCAGCCCTGACCCCAAACACACTCCCAACGTCTTGTTGACAGTCTTCTCTATTTATCAAGGACAAGGCATCACAGAAGCTCATTAACTTACCAAGGTTCCCTTTGAGGACACGCGAAACCAATAGGTCGCCGTCGTGTTTACATTTTCGCTCTAAAATTTATCTCTGAAGCCAGATGTCGCTGGATCAGCCATGAAAATTAATTAGCTGGGTTGATGTGGCAACCTCGTGCACTTTGCAGGCTGACCTGCCTTTTATGGGCTGTCAGGGAAATTACTGGGAAATGACTCCTCCGGCTCACACGTCCCCTTGTTTGGGAATCACTGATAACCTTCAAAAGTGAAATACACTATAGCTTCTTTCAAGCTAAAAGTCCAGTGGATTAGAGGAGGAAAAACAGGTGGATCCAAAGAGGGACAAATCTCAGCTGGCATCACAGTGCGGCTGCCCTCTCTGACCCCTAAAGCTTTGCAATTACAAACAGTGGAAATTCTTCCTTCCCGTCTCTTGATCGTCTCAGTCCTCTCTTTCTGTTTTCATCCCTCCTGCCTCCCTCTATCTAGCTCTTCTCAGCTTCAGCCCCCCCACCCCCTTGTCTCTTCAGGCTCCCGCCCCTCTTCCTCCTCTGTCTTTTCCATCTCGCTCTCTGAGTAAGTGAGTTTCATCTGGGGTGCTTGCCGGGGCGAAATCACCCCAGGGTGAACACTTTATTATCTGTAGTCAAAGCGTCACCACAAATACCATTCTACACACACAAGTGTCACTTTCCATTTGTCCACACTCTGGCTGCATTAGCGGAGCCTAGCCGGCCCAGGGCCTTGTGTCTCCAGCAGAAGAAAGCTAACAGCGTGGGAAAGCACTCGTCCTGCATTCCTGCCCCATTGACACCGGCGCGGCCGACCTGCTGCCTCTCTCTTGGGAATTAAAAAAACAATAACAGAAAATCACCACTAAGCTGACAACGAGCAGGATAGGCTTGCGAAATGACAAATAGAGGAGGTTAGTTTGCCATCTTGTGATCTTTGTTTTAATTCATGAGCTCACAGTAGGTGGGAAAGAGGGCGAAACAAAGGAGGCCCTCGGGTTCATGCTGCAAGGGGGGTAATTAGTGATGATCAAGCCAAGTGTCCACTAAAAACACAAGTTGTTGTGAAATGCAGCATTCACATATCGCACCTGTTGTGGGACACCCGTGTACCAAATAAACAAATGGACTCGAACATGTGATGCGTTTAGCTCAAAATACACTCAGAACTCTGTTTTGTGAACGAGTAAATTGAAAAAAATGTCTAAGTATATGTGTGCTGTGATTGGTCAGATATTCAAAAACAAACTAACAATGTGTCGGGTATTTGTCTAATTAAACGTGACATCTGAATCTTGACCTTAATGACAATAATATATACGATGCATGATTGAATAAGTTGAGAGAACATTTGTCCATTCGCTATGGTTCTTGGGCTTGAATGCAAAACAGAAAAGTTAATGGATGAGAAAAAATGTTATCCACTGAAAAGTGCTCTGTTTAATAATTAGGTCTGGCTTTGGATGTGGTTTGCCCTCCGGCCCGCCTGGGCCACCTTCATTGTGCTCGCTGTACGGTCTAGAAAGAAGAGGCTTTATCAGCAAATACCCCGCGTCAGCACCAGCAGCAGGGTGGTTATGCGTTGCGACTGGCGCACCAGCCGATATTGTCATGAGCGATTAGGCCTGTGCTCATGAGCCTGTGAACTCATTGCTGTGGCATCAGAGTCAAGCCCGTCCGCTCGCCCGCCCCCTTTTTTCCCCCCACATTTCTATCCGCCGGTTTCCATTTAGCATCCAGCCCCGCCGCTTCTCGATATAACCTCTAGAAATCCCGTGAGGAGCTGTGCAAAACTGATTAAGAGTCGGCAACAGGTCAGAGTGATGCCATTTTTAACAATAATTCTGTGGAGCTTTTCATCCAAAAAGGGTCAGACAAAGTGGAAGCTAGCCTCTGAAGGTTAATTTGTCACCTCTGCGGATGGTGGGGAACAAAGGGAGGCAAAGACAAACTGAAGCTACTTGTCAGGAGAGAATGAGGTGATATTCAACTTTATGAGCACGGCTCAGGCACTAAAATAGGACAGGTTTTTGATGTTAGCTTCTATTTGTCCTTTCTTAAGACTTGCATCTGACACTGTTCTTTCAAAGAGCTCCATGTACTGCCAAGAGCAGAAGCATCCACAACAAAATAAAAGACCTGAGAGATAGCCATTGTAAGCACATAGAAAAAGAAAGAAAGGAAGCAGATCTGAGGGAAAAAGGCAAGGGGCCGAGAGTATGCTGGCGGATAGGAAAATAGAAGAGGGGGAGGCTGGAGGCGGCTGGGCCGGCCTGTCATAGCCCAGAAAGTGCTGCTGCACAGGCCTGCAGGTAAATGGAAGAAGAAAGGCGCCTGCAGGCTGCCTGAGGCAAGCCCGGGCCCTTCTGTTCTATCATTTAAGAGACAAGTCGTTCACTGATTCCCAATTAATATTTAACGCCGCACAGACAACAAGGCACTCCACTGCAGTACACATGCCAGGAGGAGGAGAGGGGTGGAGAGGAGCGAGTTTTTGACCTTTAACAGCCACTTCATTGGTTACACTTTGGATTTCAGTTCAAAGTGGTCAGGAGAAGAGCAGATGACATGTTCTGCGTTTGATGCGGAATACAAACTGTACAATCGCATCCTCATCTACAGCCAGTGAAAATGAAGCAGCAGAGTATAGTGACAAAACATTTGTGTAATATTACTGAATAATATTGTAGTAATTTTTTTTCAACTATGGTGCTCAATATTGATTGAGTTATAATATTTTGTTGTGTTAATAGTTTACAGATTTATATTATTTAATAATAATAAATGTTGTAATACTTTTAAATTATTAACAAAATGTTTATCATTCTTTTATTACGGTACTATGCAATTATACTGAATTGTATTTTATCAGAGTGAGTTGTTCCTAATAATATGGTTACAGTCGGAATCCTGATCCAGCTATTTTCATGGTTTTAATTAAACAATACCAAATAATGTGCATCCAATAACACAAAGTTTGAATCAAGGTATTTCTTCTATATCAAACTCTACAAAACTGTGCTCATCTGATTATGCATAAAAAAAAGATATTTACATATTATTAATAATTATGCTTGTAATGTCCAGCAATACGAAATACAAGCGTGCAAAGCGATACAAAAGTGCCCTCCGATGTTGCTCACACATACGTCTGGGCTGCTCTTCCTCCATAATGGCTCTCTTTACAGCGAGACCTCTTGCAACAACATGGCGATCAATATTTACCATCTGTGCGTTTCAATCAAGGCCAAGAGGTTAAATGCATGGAGTTATTTACTGAAGTGGAAATAAAGATGTGCAGCTTGAACAATAAAATAGAACCGCTGTTGTGTGTCCTTAATTAAAAAGACACTTGTATCACACGTGTCCGCCTTAAAAGAACCCATATTTTAAGTTTTAATGTTAAACGGCGTATACAGCAGAAGAAAGCACAGTCCGGGTACGAACATGCGTCGTACTAGTCGTAAACGAGGCCTCAAAGTAGCCACCCAAATTCAAATCAGGTTTGATCAAATACAACACACACACTAAACTAGTGCTTTGAACATACTCCTGGAGAATAAGTAAAATTGGGCGCCAGTTTAGCGTGTTTGACCAATACAGTCTTGGGTGTGAAATCCAATTTGTTTTTGTACGTGCAAAGCCTCGGTAAATCCGGCCCTTAGTGTATCATTTCCTGTGCGAAAGCAAAGGACTGGAGACACTCTGTCCCCTCAATCGCCAGCAGACAACCCCTCCCCTCCCCTATGGCAGGCAAAGACAGAGGGTGTTGATGCCTGCACCTGCAGGGCCGCCCAAATGCCAGCTCGCTTTGGAACTAGGAAGCTCTTTTTCAATCCAATTCCTGCTGTGAACACAGCTACAGCAGAGCCACTCTTCCTCCAGCTCACCTTCCATGGCAGTAAGATTGCTTCACCCCCTGTGCTCACAGCAGAAGGCAAGAGGGCAGAACGAAGGCAAAGCTCGGCGGGTCACTACCAGCCGGAAATGATCCTCTGTGTGCCAGCAGTGAGATGGCAAGAGGTTACGCAAAGCATGTGGGAAGACTGCGGCCGCTCACGAGGCTCCTCCTTTTAATTCCCACCATTTTTCAATTTGATGAAACTGTGTGGACACCTCTCAAATGCGAGAGCAAACGCAGAGATCCCCCACAATGAGATTGCATAAGCAGGCATCCAGAAAAGAGGCCGTCCATGGATAGCTGTCAATCACCTTTCACGATGAAGAATACTTCTTGACCTGCTGGAATAATCAGAATGCCAATGTGGGCATGCTGTAGAATTCCAAATGGGATGTAAAAAGAGGACAGTTCAGTCTGTGGGAAAAGGTCAAATAGATGCAGATTTTTTTTTTCTTCCTTTCCTTGAATTCTGCATTAGGGGACAGGGGGGGATGGTGTATAGAATGCAATGAAGACTAGAGGTATAATACTGTAGATGAAGACGAGCGGTATAATACTGTAGACCTAACAGGCTATGCTAATGTTAGCACGCAGGTTTATTTTGGTCATTTGCAGTCGTCTTGAAACCTCATTTAGAATTAGCTTCTGCCAATGGAATCGTGTGAATGGCGAGTCGAGCCGCCTTGAGCCGAGTAGCCTGTCTGGCTCCGAGTTGTTATTTCTGCAGCCATTGTAACCGCCTATTAATATTCAACTGGAAAGGCTGACATCATAGCACTCCACACAACATACTGCAGTTTTATGAGCTTCCCAACTTCCCCATAGTGCCGTCTACAGCAAATTAGATACGTGCAGGTCACAAAAGGTCACTGTGTCCATTAATTCCCCCCCGCTTAGCTAAAAGCAAAGCAATCGTCTAACATCTCCAGCTTCCCTGCCTGCAGAGGAAGAGGGCTATTAGGAGGATCCCCAGGTGAACCTCCATGCTGTGTCCCGAGGCCGTGTGATTGTCTCTGTCCATCAATCTAGAGGAGGTTTCAACCTGGCTTGACATGGCATGAACCGCGGATATCAGGCCTTCTGGGAACGTCTCATCTACACCTGGTTGATTGGCACGCCAGGCCTCGCGGCTGGTGTCGCAGGAGGTTACTGCTGCATGTGCACTCCGTCTCCTCTCCGCACAGTATGTGTGTGCATGTGTGTGTGTGTGTGTGTGTGCGCAAGGGCACATTTGGAAAAACAAATCTGGATTTTTGTAGCAGTTGATTAAATGGATTTAACTAGGATTAAACTGTTCTTTCCAATTTGATTCCACTACACACACGCACACACACACACACACAGATAGTTGAAATAGACGCTATCCAAATAAAGGTTAGATAACTGGCTGAGGCACAAATGTTTCAGATATTTAAAATAATAGCCCTCTCCCCCAAATCTGGAGTGACATCACAACACAATTAAACAAGCAAATGGAAAACCATACGATTTTAGGAAATAGCCACATCGCCATTAAACTGCCATGTAAGATTGCGAAGTAGTTGTTTTTTCGTAGCTGACACACGGCGGAGTAATTGCTGTCTGGGCCAGAGAGAGGGCAGGTGGTGGATTTGGGGGGCAGCTCTGTCAGTGTTACTCCTCACTGGAGTGGAGACCTCCCTTCCCTTCCCGTGGCAGCTTCAGAGCCACAGCGGAGGGCCGTGATAACAGAGACGTAACGATGGGGAGGGTTGCCTCCGGTGGAGGGTGTCCGGGGTCAGGTGCTTCTATTCACCTCTCTCCCTCTGCCTGGCCTCTCGCTCTCTCTCTCTTTCTCTCTCTCTGGCTTTCTCTCGTCTGGGCACCCTCCCTCTGGGGCACGACATGATGAGAGGCACTGGCTCCACGGCCGTCTCTGCCTTTCATGTCTCCATCTAGGCCAGCGGTGGAGAGACGCGGATGCGAGGACGAGGGCTACAAATGTCACCCATAAGGAGGATTTAATTAAAAATGACAGCGGCTGGCGCAGGAGAGTGCAGCCACATACGCGTGGAATTTGGACGCAGTGAAAGCAAGTGCCTATGATTTATAATTCAAGTAATGCCCCGCACTGCCTTTTAATTCTATGGCCAAAGGAAGAAAAAATATCAAAAGGCCGCCTGCCCCTATGAAGCTAATCCAATATGATATTTTTAAGGGCAGGCGGTCAATGGCTTTCTGAAAAGCCGGCTTCTCGCCGCTGCCTGCTGTCTCCGCCCTGCACGCCGCTCGACGGCGCCTCACCCCCAGCCCCCCTCCAGCCCGGGCTGTGATAATGGAAACATCCTACTCTCCGCCTCCCGTTTCTCCTGCTAAGCTCTGCGCGCTTGGGGGAAATTGATTGTCTGGCAAGCTGATCTGAACGCTTCCAGCTGATGGCAGAGCCAGTTAAGTCCTTTTTTATTGAGGCTATGAGGGATTTTTAATGGGAGTCGCATCAATGAACTGTGCAGTCGCTCGGCATCTGCATGCAGGGTCTTTTTGTAAAAACCTCCTCACCTTCAGCCCTCGCAAAACCAAACTCGCACACTCACATGCACACTGTTCAATCAAAGGACAGAAGAAGCAAATGACACATTGCACCTCTGCTTCATTGCCAGGTAATCAAACAGCACAGAGGAATTTCGGACCGCTCCCTTTGGGCTACCTCCCCTTCAACCGGACTATGAATAAATGCAAGATGGATGGATGAATGACTTGTATCTGATTTTATCACACCTTTGTTGAAAAAATATTTCTTGCGGGTAACAAAAATGAATTCAAGCATATTAATGCACTTTTTCAAAATTTCCTTATTTTTTAATCATTTCCTTCAATGCAAAGCCAATCAGTGTAGGGGACCAAAGAAAAGACAAAAGAAACATCATTTAACTCAAATGCTCTTTAAAGATGTGCCACTGTTGAAGAGACATGCAAGCTGTTGTTTCTCAAATATTGTTTCTCTATGACTCACTTTGGACCAGCTTGTATGGCTATCTTGCAAAACAAAGCAACTTTTAAATTGTCATTATGGAGTCTTGTTTATGCTAGCACAAATTACCACAGTTAAAAGCGATATCAAAAGCGTCAACTCATCAAGCTCCAATCGATTCTGTCGATGTGACGACTGCAGCTGCAAACTGGCCGCAACTAACTGAGCGACTCTGTAACTGCTCATCTTTGTCCCTTTGCACCATTTTGTGAGTGGACACAAGGGTGATGCTGGGCGAGCCAACACAGCAGCTGTCATGGTTTACAGGCGGCCCCGACCAGACACTGTAAATGTTTACAGACCCCTCAGGGTCACGCAGGGCCATGAGGCACGTTAAAACAGTGTCTGTTCAGCCCTGTTGACACGACCGCACAATCAGCACAGTTAAACAGCCGCACAGTGATGGGCCAAACAACACGACAATCTGGCCCGTAAAGTGCACATTTGCCCGTTCAACTGTTTGGAATTCCTCAGAGAAGCACGGGATCATGGTGACACAAACAGCAGAAACCGGAAAGTCTATTTTACGGTCACTTATTTACAGTCAGGGTTAGTGCTGTTTCCATTGACTGATTAACTATGTGGACGCGGCGTAGTAGGCACACATTCCGACTCAAGCCTCCGAATTCAACGAGCCTCCAAACATTTTGTGAACTCACATTTGCGTCCCAGGGCTTGCGGTGGCTCCAGGCTCTTGCTGGCACACGCCGGGTGCTGGGGTGGAGGGTTCTGCCTCCTCTGCAGACAGGCCAGCATGGCGAGGTGGGCACGGTACGACAGCCGGGGGAGTTCTGCGGCCAACCTGCAGTGCAAAAATACAAAATTGAGTGAAATCAGGAGAAAGCATTTGAGGTCAAAGCTTGCGTCCGCTATCCCGGTGGGACGTGGCTAAGTGGCTAAATGAGGCTGTTTCTCACACAGGGTGCATTTGGGAACGCTTGCCTACATTTAGAGGCTTCTGTGCTGCATGTGTTGACTGATAAACACACACGGGCCGACCCTGGCTCGGTGCACAGCGCAGCTCCACACAGCTAGTCAAGCATATCTCCTGCCTATGAAACCTTGCTCACAACAAACACACAAGTAGCAGCACTTTAGCACATTCCTCTCAGTACGCTGTGCATGTGGTGATTGATGGTGTTATCTATGGACAGGCGGAGGAGGGAAAAAAAAAAGAAAACAGCAGCCTGACTGCTAAGCTTAGCATGCAGCAGCCCTGGGGGGCTGTCACGGAGGGCCTCGGGGGCCGACTGGTGTCTGCACGGATGCCGAGCCCGAGTGTTCCGGCCCGTGCGGTTTTGTGTGTTTATGAGCAAATGCAATGAGGGCGAGGGCGGGGGAGACTGCCAACCGTACATCACGGCCGGTGACGGCGCTAATCAATCTCCCACCAGGCCATAAATCTGTAGCTCTGCTCTCTCTTTTCCCCTACAACCACCTTCACTGAGGAAAAGTGAGGCGGTGGCTGCTAATTTCCAATGAAAAAGCCCATAACGGGACACATATACATTTACTACATGTTTTGGGATACCGAAGGTTCGACGTTCCACAGGAAGTCCTCCTTTGCAATTTTCCACCCTTCTGGGAAGACTTTTAGAGTTTGTCTTTGGGGGATTTGTTTAAATTCATTTGTGAGGTCTGGTTTACAGTCTACTCCATCCCACTCAAAGGTATTTGAGGTCACTTTTTTTCCCCACACCAAACTCACCCAAGTGTTCATTTATGGACTTTGCTCTCTGTACCAGGACAGCAAAACGGTACTTCAAAGTCAGAAGCAAATAATTATCCAAAATGGAAAATTAAGATTCAGCAAAATTTAAAAGGTCTAGCCCGGCCACGGATTGATTAATTTCATCAAGACTGACCCGATTCTGCTGTTTATATATCGCATAAACAAACTGTCCACTCAAAGCCTCAATAAACTAGCAACATTGAGAGCATCATTCATCAGCCACAATAGTGACTGATTACAAGTTGTCAGACGAGGACAGTTAAAGTAAAACCACCAAGGTCCGCAAAGTGTTCTTATATGATAAGGATTGATATTCCCTCACTCAGTGGAGTTTTTTTGTTTTGTTTCCAGGGAACAGGTGCTCAGATGGTAGAACACTGGCAAAGTCCACTCACAGCTAGCAAGCATAATATGCCTGTAAAAAGAATTGTGGCCTTCATATTAACTCTGTCAGAGTCTCGTATCCAAAACGCATCGCTATGAATCACTATCTTCCCGATCCTTTCATATTAAAACAAAGAACAGGAGCAAATATTTCATCTCGGCTGTCAGTGGCAGCGTCAGGCGTATTATTGAAAAATGATTTCTCATGCACCTCTCTGAAGCTTGTGTCCCGTTATTTATTTTGCCAGTGAATCAGCAAAGTAACATTGAGCCGCCTATTACTTTAGTTTTATAGATGATGATTTTTACAAAGAAAGAAAGCAATTACAATGATTACCTCATAAATTAAAGACCACCCACAAAACACATGCTCCCGTTCTCTCATTAAAATGAATTACTGAAAAAATGGGCTGTTGATAAATAAAAATAGCAGCAACATACTTGAAAATAGATTTGTATTGTTTATGAACAAGGAGCAAAAATAACGTGTTTTTTTTCCAAATTCCAAATAAGCTGCCATTTTTCCATTTGATTACAAAACAATTCAGTAAATTGCAACTCAAATGAACATTTTAAGCACAAAGCGGACACACTGTGTAAAATTATACACTGAGTAAAGAATTTGTTTCCACTCGCTCTCTCGATCACACACACGTTCACATGCATGCGCACACACTGCTGATGGAAGAGAGGGGCCACTTTATTGCTGGCCAGGTGCTTGTGCAAAAAAGAAAAAAAAAAAAAGGGTCGTGCGCAGTGTCATTTCCTCTGGCACCCGAGACAGGCCTGGCCCAAACACACTGGCACTTTGAGTTCATTACTGGCTGTTCACATAATCCTTTTCTGTGGGCCCTCGCTACGTGCTCACTAATGTCACCAGCGGCCCATCCTCACAGAACATTTGTTAAAAGACGGCTTGCCAGAGAGGATGGGTGGTGTAGATTGAGACTAAAAGCTACTTGCTGGCCGTGGTGGAGGTATGGGGGAGGGGGTACTTCCACAGTTTTGCCTGTCTGAAATGAAAGACAATCGCATAACTGCGCTCCATTTTTCTCCATTTGCTGCTCAGCAAATGTATTTTGAGGCATTATGCTTTGGCGAAAAAGACCCACTTTTTTTCAATTCAATTTCAAGAACCAATTTTCTCCCATTATTGCCTTTAAGAGCGAAGCAGAAGAAGCAAGTCTTTGCCTTGTTTGTCATGCCCCCGTCTCTTTGCCTCGTCTCTTCCTTTTAGCTATTGTGCAGTTGAGCAGATGTCGATCAGTGGCAGGAAATGATGTTCCAGAAAAACACTCTGACCCATCATAACAGCTGCTCTAAAATAGCCCGTCATGCTTGGATCAATCCCCTTGAATATGCTGAAGAATGCGAGCGAGTAGGCGCATTCAAACCACCTGCACTTCACTCGCTCATCAAATCCACTCACAACTCTCCCATTACACCAGCACGGCCGTATCTCCAAAGCCAGGATGTCTATCGTTCTGATAACGCCGCTGCTGGCTTTGCAGTGGGGGCGGGAAGGATCAGTCCCACGAGACGAGGGAATAAGCCGGAATCAAGAGCCGGTGGGCTCGGCGAAGGGCTATTTCTTCGTTAAAAGGTTCTTAAACGGCAGAGGAGATCAGAGGAGATGTCTCCACGCACCCAAAGCTGTCTGTCCAGATAAGCATCCTGCAAAGTGGAGGATGTAACAGGGTGAAACAACGGAGTGTTTATTTTTAGGTGTGTACCTTTTAAGACGGACTTGCTCAGGTGAAAAGCTGGTAAGTGTGTGGATTGTAATTTGACAGGCGTCGAATTCCTACCTTATTTTATTGGCAAATCTAAATGGTGCTAATCATGAGCCAGAGATAAATATAGAGAAGGAATCCGCCATCGTAGTACTGACAAGTAATGCAGAAGAAGACCCTCACAATAAAAACACCAGGTCCCTGTACAATCAAAAAAACAAGATCAAGCAAAGACTTGGTTTAAAGATCCCACTAACGCTGTTGAGCATCTTTGAATGACATTAAATCTAAAATAAAAACTCTGACAATTACAAACTACTGATATTTGTATATGTGGATATTTTGCAAAATTGACAGTGAGGAAAAAGAATTTTATTTGAAAAAAAATTCAATATTTATTAATCTTATATGGCAGAATTGATCAATATCTGCATGTTATAATGCACGATACAAAAATATTAGCAAGAAGTTACTTTTACAGCAACATTATGTGTTAGAGCTTTTTAAAAACATGACAGCATTATTTATACTCGACATGTCCAAGTTTCAGCTCCTATATTCCTTGCTGCTCCCTATGGGATGGTCCGCATCTTTCCTAGATTACTCCAAGTCCCCAGAGTGGGACCACTTGTGAACCAGGAGCCTGCCAGAGGTCCTCTGGGGTGGGTGCGGCTTGAGCCTAATTGAATGGTGACCCTGCCGTCTCACTGTGGGACACCCCATGCAGTGCTTTTAACAAGCTGCTGTGTCTCTTCTCTTAATAAGCCCAAACAAGTTAATCCAATCGACACACTCTAACCCTTTCCTTTTCTTTAACAAGGCACTGCACTACCCCTGTAATCCCTCACCCGCCCCCTCTTGTCCGTCACCGTACTGTCACATGAATGCAGAGAGAGAGACAGAGAGAGAGACAGAGAGACAGACAGTGAAAGAGAGAGAGAGAGAGAGAGAGAGAGAGAGAGAGAGAGAGAGAGAGAGAGAGAGAGAGAGAGAGAGACGTTACATTAGCTTCAGCTCGCCACTTTCCACACACAAATAGAATATGTTGTATGCACACACGAGTGGCCGTCCATTTGGACTTTGCATTCAATGAGCGGGGTTGTGCTTGCTGACCCCGTTCCACGCACACAAACAAGAAAACAACACACAGGCCGAATTTGTGAGGGGACATTTGCCGACAGGCACGCACTCTGGGACATAAAAAAGGGCATTGTTAGCAAACCCTCCCAGCTCCACAAACACAAGCCACTGATTCCCGAACAATACAAGCCCTTGGATGCACTCACCCACCAGCTCTCTGCACAGCTTCACAGCGGCACAATAAATAACCTGCACAACAAAAGGCCATTGTGTGTAAAAGCCCACAGTTTAGGCATCATTGCCGTGATATACAGTGTTGAAATAACATACTGACAGCCGAGTCTGCGTGTACGAGGCCATGTGTTGCTGTTATTGAGGCTTATAGCGCCTTGTATACCACGCCGACATATTTATAAGAGCGGATGAAGGGCATCTTGGCACAGACGCTCAGCTGCAAGGGCTCCATATACCAGTCAGCTTCGATAGCTTCATCCGCGGGATGAAGGGTGAGGAATGTCTGGCAGTCCAATTGCAGCGGGCCGCCTGTCATCTCTGATCAAAATACGCCTGTCTGGACTAATGTCAAGCCTGTAATCGCAATGAAGACTAATTGACTGCACAGCCAACTGCTGCGTCTTTGAGCCGGGCTTGATTTCATTCATGCTAAATGGGAGGCGCAAAAGGCATCCATGTGGCAAGCGCATTCACAATGAAGATGTCGTGATGAGACTGAAGCTTCATATAACAAATGAATCTTGATGGGCATAAATAAGAAGCACAGAGAAGACTCACATTTTCACAATCTGACATATCTTGGCACGTATTTGAAAAGGAGTATCAATGCAAAGAAGCTAGGCTAGGACTGCAAACAACAATTTAGTAGCAGAAAAGTGGGCCATGATGGTCTGACAATTACAAGACAAAGTTCTTGCAACGTGAACAAAATTTTGAAGGCTCTGTGCGATAAGTCAGAATTGGGCTATAGCGTCATTGTATTTCTTAATCATGAAGATACAGTACGTACTGTGCTAAACATTCCATAGTTTTTTTGTGGTTAGTTTTGCATTCAATAAACTTCCCTTTCCCCAGCCACTTCGTCCAGCTCATCCTGGGGGATCCCAAGGCGTTTCCCAAGCCAGTCAAGAGACATAGTCTCTCCAGCGTGTCCTGGCTCATCCCCAGGGCCACCATCAGGTGGGACATACCCGAAACACCTCACCAGGGAGGCGTCCAGGACGCATCCTAATCAGATGCCTGAGCCACCTCAAACCCGACTTTGAAACCCTAATTTCAAACCCTAGCCTTACAAACTAACCTTAGTGCCAAACTCTATTTTGTAAAGCTAACCCAAATTGCAAACTCGTCTTCGAATCCTTCATTTTAAGCCCTACTTTGCAACCCCAACCCTAGTTTCAAACCCTACTTTGAAAGAAAGAAAGAAAAATCTAATGTCAACCTTGGAGATGTATTCATTGTGGTAATGACTGCATGTCCTGGTGGTCCCCTGCTGGGAGAGTCCCCGCCTCTGCATAGTGCAAGCAAAAGTGCTTTTAGAACATGACAGAGCTTCTTGCACTCCTGCTGGTAGCAGCCAGAGCCTTTGAGCAATGCGAGTGTGGCTTAAAGTTGTCAAATAAAAACCGCAGGGGAAAGTCTTCTGCCGGCGTTGACTTGGTGGTATTGTTTTGCAGCGGCATTGCCTGTCATCTAACCGCACATATCTTGTGAAAGTTGAGCAAAGGCGCCGCTCACGCTAAACTGTTGATCACAGGTGGAGTCTGCGTCAGAACAGCCGTGCCAGCGTGCCGAATGTTAAATATCTGCATATAACGTCAAGAAATACCTGCTCTTCCGAAATGTGAAAAATGAGCCGTATTTTCCTGGCTCTCGCGTTGGGATTTATATTTTCCCCATAAGCCTGAATTACACACAATTTGTGAAGCATCGTTGATAGAGCAAAAATGTGTCATTCCAATGTGGCACAATCTTTTATTGTCCCAGACAGGCCCATTCATAGCTTAACACAGCAACAATAAAACAAGGGATCTTTTTTTTTTTTTTTCTCCCCCCCGCCCCCCACCCACTCACCCACCACCCTCACCCATCATCCTACGACTTGCTTGAATATTCAAAGAGTTTCCATTGTCTTTCTGTGTTTTGTTCATTGTTTGTTGTGCTGTCATTTCTCTGTTTGGCTTGTGAACTTCAAAGAAAGGCTTATGTCAGTTTATGATGAAATAGAGGGTGAGAGGAATGAATAAAAAAAAAAGAAAAGGAAAAGCTTCTCCCGGAATGGCCCTGCCTCAGAATGCAAGCTTATTAATGGCTGTTCAATAAATCAATGACATATAATTAAATTCAAGCAGTGTGATTCCTTCCCTCAGCTGCAAGCGGGCTGACTCCACACATTGCTCTGTGTCGTGCCTAAGGTGACCCCAATTCCCATGGTCCTTTCACTGGAGGGTGTCACAGATCCAATACTCAGTCATGCATAACATTAGTGCGCCGCCAAGCCCGCCGGGCAATCAAATAGAACACCGGCAAAATGTTGACACTGATCCCAGTTGATATATTTGAAGTGTGACAAAGGCGTTTTTTTGCTCTGCGGGATATTAAAGGAGTACACAAGGCAGGATGACACAACTGCTCACAGCTTCCTCCAGAATGCCAGGAAGGAAGCAAAGATTTCATTTGGCAGCCTTTCCCTTTCAAGTGGGAGCCGTCCAGCTGTTGTCTTCTCCCTGTCTAAGATGGATCAGACTAGAGCAGACAAGATAGGATCTACTTGGATGGAGTGAGAGGATGCAGCTGGATATCACCTGCTGGATCAAGGCACAGATGGCACCGCCACCATTTCCAAAGTCTTCCAACGTCAGACTTGTTTTCACCAATAATAAATAAACCCAGACCTTCCAGTTTGGCTTCTAACTAGCAATTCTATATTTATTGGGGAGGACATGTCAAGAGCTTGAAAAGCTGGATGTCTTCCAGTTTTTCGCTTCTTCTTCATTGTGGTCTTATAATAGATACATTTCCACAAAGCAGTATCATTCACTCGCTAAAGCTCGACAAATCCTAATCAGGCTTACGTTTCAATCGTGTACACTGGCGCATTTTCCAAAGCTACGTCAATTATAAAAAGAATGTGACATCAGAGAGTACAAAACCTGAAAATGAATTGAACATGTATGGACGATATCCTCAAAAGCTCCCTGAATCGAGTTCCACTTTTGCGTACATACTAAACTGAAATGGAAACTGCGTGAAATCAATTCTGCCTTAGACACACAACTCGAGATCAGAGTTTTTATCGTTCCAAAAGTGAAATATGAAACTATACAAGCGTGGCTATCGGATCCAATAAAAGTCTTTCATCTCATGTGTGATGAGATAAAACATTGATCCCTTGTTTTTCCAGGCAAGGTCTTGATACCGCTGGAGTGGTCAGGTTATAATGATCTCAGATCATGTCAGATTCGCTTGACAAAGGCAATCTGATAAGGCTTGTGGATTATCGGACAGTTTGACCATCCACGGGCAGAAGAAAAGGTCACCAGTGAGACACCAGCACAGGCGCCCGCCCGCCCACTCGAGGATTCGTGATCCGTTTGTTGTCATATATTTGGACTCACCTTCTGTTTTGGGTTCTACTTCAAGGAGAAAGCAGCTGGCATGGAGTATTACTCTTGTGCTGCCGTGACTTAAAACGATCAGACATTGCCAGAGACACTCATTTGAAGTTTCCAGCAGCATACGCAGCAGATAAACCCTGATATATTTGAGTCGGAGTGAGCGTGCAACTGTCACCGAGATCAGGTGCAAAGCCTGTTAGCGTTTCTCTGAGCTCCACATGAAGGAACTTGGTCAAAGTCATTTAGTTTATTGATGTTTCCAGCCGAGATTTTTCATGGTCGTCAAACTTCCAAACACATCAAACATATCAGGAATTTAATTTAAAAACAAACCAAAAAAAAGCCTCAGAGACATCCCTCTTCCCTCTTTGCATGCTTCCAAGTGGATGAGCTCCTTCAGCTTTGCGTGCTCCTCCATCAGTGCCTGAGTTTGTCCTTCACAAGAGACAGGTAAGCCTGCCAAGACCCAGTAATTAGTGCAGATGGGGACTGGGATACTTGCTAGGGCTTCCTGCAAAAATGCCAAGGGAACCAATCTATAAATTCCTGCATATTAATGCAATTTAAAACCACTCCAGACACCTTGCTGGAGGCAGGTGATAAAAAAAAAGAGAGGGTGTGGGGGGGCAGACTACTTGGAACACAGCTTCTGATACAACTCAGCAACTTCCTGACCAAACACCACTTCCTCCCAAACACCAAGTAACTTGATCGTGTCGAACCCCATTCCAGGAGATGCTTACAAAATCCTGACTTTAGGCTTTTCGACTGGGTCCTTATCAATAATTAACCGTTAATCTAAAAACCTATTTTAGTTGCATCATCTTTTTTCACCATTGTCCCTGCTCCTCCATCCATTTCCCCCCCTTCCGTTCAGTAAGATCTAGTTAGAGATGCCATTAGCATGAGAAAGCAGGCTGGTAATTGTCTTTACTCTACTGAGTGATCCCTGGATAGAGGATTAGGTCAAGAGAAAGCCCCGATTTCAACTGGGAGCACAGATGCTGCCCACAGTCACCCACTCCAGATTAGATTGGACTGCATTGGGACAAAACCCAACAGTACCTTTGAGCAACACTAAAGATAAAGCGTGGACAAGAGGTTAAAAGCAATAAACCCGGATTCTAATTTTGGAGGCTGGTTGAAACCCAATTTCCGGAATGCTGAAATCAGTTGAGAATGTTCCCCCTCCCGTCTCTCAGAGTACAGTATTTAGCGCCGCATCTCCCTAAACGATTCCCCCCGGGCCACCCTGTCGGTCGCTAATCTGCCCGCCACCACCCGCTCTCATAAGGGGGTGTCACATTTCTGGCACTCTTCCACAGGATAAGCGCTTCAAACACCAGAGCCTCTCCTCTTGACCTTTCCACGGAGATGATCGATTAAGCCCGTTGGATTTATTCCATCAACAGGCAGCCATCACATCAAAAAGGCAAGGAATTTACCTCAGAGGCAGACCTAAAATCCATATAAGCTTCGCGAGGGTTCCATTTTTTTTATTGGCTTTGGCAATCCACTTCGCACAGAGCATTAATAAGCACTTTTTTTTCAGAGGCTGTTTGTTATCTGAATGACTGCAGCTCTTTAATTACTGAAGCAAATGACAACGGCAACAGAGAGGCGTTTTTTTTTTTTTTTTGCAATCTGTCATCCTTTGAAGCTGCGATGCAAGGAAAACTGTTTAGCAAGCACTGCTGCCAGAAAATGTCAGAAAACCTGAAATAAAAGACAATGACAAAAGCGCATACCTCTGCCAAGGATTAATCGTTCAAACTGAAGAGAGCATTTGGATTTGTTTGTTTGACCTGATTAAGGAGAGGGGCAATTTCTGCAGTGTGGACTCAGACAAGAACAAGGCTGTCAAGAGGCGTCATGGAAATCAGATTTTTGCTTTGCCATCCTGGTTACTAAGAAACAAAGCAAGCGATTCTAAATAAAATGATACCGCACACTTCCAGGCATAGCAAAGGTTATGAGGTTAGCGCACATTGCTTTTTCAGTGTCCAGGAAGTGAACCATGGGCTCAAGCACAAGAGTAAAAAGCTCTGTTGCACTCTTTGCCGGTGAGTCATTAGGATACAAAAGTGCCGACTTCTACTTTTCATGCTTCAACACTTTTACATGCTTTTGGGAAGAGCAACAAAAGCAAGCAATGAAAAGAACAGAGAGGATCTCAACTCAGACACGTTGCACATATTGAATTGCATCTGTGAACGTTAAAAAGGGGACTAAAATACAGTATGAAAGCAGTTTCATCTGCTGCCTCCGAGGAGCACTGATACATGAGCTGTCCCGTGCTCGTGATCACAGCAGCCAGTTAGCCGCTTTATGCTAATCACATCCTATTAGAATAATGAGGAAATGCCACCAATCCCACTTGCTCATTCTGCCTGCATCCTTGACTGGAGATTTCTCTGATAGACACAAATTCCTTCTCCATCTATAAAGCTCTTCTCATGCATTTTTAATAGAATCTATTACTTTAGGATTAAATTATAAAAGACCATCCTGTTTAAATTTTTAATCGTTTGCATAATTGCTATCAGGGTGTAAATGTGAGCCAGAAAATAGCCAGTTTGTACAGGAAAAGCGGAGACAGTGTGTATGTGTGAAAGGTGGGCTGACTTTCTTGGAGAGCAAGGTGATGAGGTGCTCAGCACTGTGCATGAAAGCAATAGAAAGGTGAAGACTGCTAGCTCCAGACAGAAAGAAGGTGTCGTGGCAGTCTTAGCACTGAGAAGTTAGCAAATAGGCAGCCACTTTACCGAGCCGTCGTTTAATGGAAATATATTTCTCGTCTTTGCACCCAGCTCGAGGCAGATTAGCCGTGAGTTAAATGTCATCTTTCATTGGGCTTTCCACTAACAGACAGCGCATACATGAGGGCAAAAGTGGCATCGCCTCTAAACTACGGCGTCCTTAGAAATCGACGCACGTCACCCTCCCCCAAATTAGCACCGCAGGGACAACCCTCCACACCGCCCCCGCCTGCTGGCGGCAGCGCTTTGGCATATCTGTAGCGGGGAAAATATTTCACACTGCATGAATTATTAAGTGCGGGGCCAGTGCTAAGCAGTGTGGAGATAGACCCGTTATTCACAGCTCTATTGGGACGGATGCATCGGAAAGCAGGGCCGCTCGCCTATCAGATCGTTTGTCACCGGCGATAGACAATTTACAATGAGAGAAGTTTTCAATTTATTCATTCTGCTGTCACTGCAGTTTTCTGCCTCCACTCATTCCGCTCCTCAAACAACCCCCCCACCCCGTCCTTACACCTACTCCATTCCTTCGGCACCGTCTCGCCGAGTGAGGCGCTCCACACCTGAACCGAGCACTTATCTCCAGCTGATACCGCAGCTCACTTTGTCTTTTACTTTGCCTGAGGAAGAAAGGTGGAGCTGAAATGTATGTGCAAAAAGATGTAAGCAGAGTACTTTAATCATCTTAAGTGGAGGAAAGGTGTGGCGGGCACATGCTGTGACAGCCAGAGGGATTCGGCGAGCCTGTGGCGACACGGTGGATGACTGTGGCTCCATGATAAAGGGAAAAAAAAAAAAACAGGAAAGCGAAGATGAGGGTATTTAGTTGTGCTTCCGCGCAGTAGAAAAAAAGCAGAAGGACCACCCCGTTAGATGCAAACTAAACAAAGAACCAGAGTGAACACTAGTTGATGTATTTGCACTGTCAAGAGCATGAGAGAAACGCTTGTGAAAGCCTCCAAAAGATGGATGCGTGCATTAATTTGTCGGAATAATTGGATCAAATTGTGGTCTAAAATGCTTCCCACACACGGGGTTGTCTTTTGGCTGCTGGAAATTTGATTTAGTACAAAGTAAAGCTTCCCAGTGCCGGCAAATAAAAACTCCCACACACAGTCAGACAGTGGACCTCAGCACAACTGTCTGGCAGACTGCGGCTTCAACATTAATTACTGAAGGTGGACCAGCTGTCACAGCAGCCACATATTTTGTTTTTATTCAAAAGTGTTAAAAGTCGACGTGTCATGGAAAAGACAAGCCTGGGAAGTGCTACACAGTTCTCCTCCACTGGTTTAAGAAACAGCTCAACTTGCAAAGAACACGACTTGCTTTGTTGCTCTAAATGCTCTCGGAGCACTTTGACCTGCAGCGGTCGCCACGATGCCCTTGGACAACCTGATGCAGACGGAGCGCGCTGAATAGGTCTTGATGTGAAAGGTAGAGATGTTGGATAAATGTCTTCACAGTCAAGGCCTTTGCCCTCTTGCCGATGACGCATTCTTACACTCAAAACGCCGACCGCCCCCTTTCACATCCACGTTTATAAAAACAGACACACATTGGCAACAATCGCACTGAGGGCAACATTTGTTTAGGGACAAGGTGACCCTGTTGCCTAGGGGCCTGTGAACAGGCACAATGAAGGCCTCTCATCCCGCACACACCCAGCCGGTTGTGTTCAGAGGGATGACGGGGGTCGAGCGAGAGAGCGCATGGTGACACCCCGCAAATGCAGTGTTAAAACCCCTTTCAGGAAGCCCCCCCCTTGACATAGCCCCTTTCATATCCTCGCACAGACGGTGCAAAATCCCCGCTTGTAACCCAGAGTCACGCAGTCAACAGATGGAGCGGCTATTGAGTGAAGGATTGTGCCGGCAGAGGCGGCGCCTCCTCATCCATCCCCGATGGAAACAATGGGGCAGCAGGTCAAGAGTGCTTTCTCCAAGAGGAGGAGGTCAGGGGTCACAGTTACGCTTCCACACAGAGAAGCTATACGAGCCTACGGGGACGCTGACAATCTTTCATGGATGGTGGGCAGAGGGGAGAGGCTGGTGGCAGTATGAGCAGCTCTCTTGACTGCTTGCCTGATCATACCACGGAGGGGGGGGCAACAGGAGAGATTGTGTGAGAAAGTGGGACAGCCATGTTTGTATTTAACCTACAAACAGACACCCCTGTACACAGACATGTGTAGAAGAGACACATAAAAGTCCCTCAGAGCCAAGGAACCTTATTTGGCAAATGGGCCGGATGTGCAAAATGGACCCTGCTGACTTATCTGTGAAAAAGTAGAACCAGGTAGTTCATCAATGAAGCGCTTATTCACCAAAATTCATTTTCATCGCTGCTCATTTTCAATACCACTGTTTATGGTCACAACCATGACTATGTTTACATGCAATCTATAACCCTTTCAAAATCCAAATAGTGGGGTTTGAAAGGCAATGTGAACATGCGCAAAAACACAAATATGGCCATATACGAGTTTTTAAAAACCCAAATCAGATCCCTGAGCCACCCTTTGTAACCTCCATTAAAAGAGACATTGCGGCGAGGCCGCTTACTCAATATCCATTTCTTTACCTCATTTTCACGTTAATGTTTGTCCCTAAGAAATAAAATACTTAAATGATTCATTGTGGCTCAAACTATCAGCATCATATTATAATACAGAAAAAAAACTGTCATGATGGTATAAATTAGGGGGTGTTATATTGTCCTGAAGTCCTTATTAACACATCCAGTGCCTGTGTTTTCAAAATGGAAATGGGTGCCACGGAAGATGCTATGAATAGCACATAATTCGCTTGACAACACACACAATCACAAAAGCGGTCGGAGCTTTCTGGAAAGGAAAGTATATCCTTTTCCATTGACCAGCAGTGCTGCTATCATGTGGCTTTGACCTGGGAGTCAAATAGTCATCAAGGTTGCACTGCCTCGCTGGCTTTCCATGGTCAGAGAACACAAAAAGCAACAAAGAAGGTGCGCAGTGATCCCACAATTTCAAGCGGCAAGGGCACCCACATCAGAAATGAAATATTGCTACCACATATTCTTTAAAGATTGCTTTATGAGGCTATTTTGCACAGGAAGACATCCATTAGAGCCCAAGGTGTCAGCAACATTGTAGTAATTGTCAAGGAAGTGCAGACCCCGCCACCCCTAACCAAAAAAAAAAGACTTCCTACCACTTGGGAAATGTTCACAAATCACACCTAATTAAACACAAAAGCCCAGTCCATGAAATTGGAGCACAGAAAGCTATTAAAGTTCAAGTCTAGAAAGGTTTTGCAAGTCGTTAAAACACTTCAAATTGTTGTTGAGCACAGAGGGCCAAATGGAGCTGTTTCCTTTTCCCTCCCTTTCATAATACATCAATGCGTTTGCCATTTTGGAACAAACTGCTGTTTAAGCTCCCATTTGAAACAGAGAAGAAAAAAAAAACGACTCCCCGAGCCCGCTGAAGGGGATCTCTAGAAGTGCCGTGACGGAAAATGTCCATAGAAGAGAGGTTTTTTTTTACGCCATAGATAAAACCCTGGACTACACCTGCATGCCACAAGAGAACGGACAGAGCTATCAGGTGAGGGCTGCATTCCGACCTCAGTTCATCGATCCCAGCAGCTATTAAGGCTTCTAATATTGTTCTTTTTTTTTAAAGAGCCTCGGAACAATGAAACCAATTTAGCCCCAGTTGTCCCTTTTTCCTTTTCGACAGTCTCATGAGGTCCTCTTGTTTTTCCACAAATAATACAGCTGGGCTTGGCCCCTTGTTTAAAAGATTAATAGTATGCAGTCTTGGCAGAGAGGCAATCAGCGAGGCTGTCGGTGACAGCAGAAAAAGTGTGAAAACAAGGCAAAGAGGCGACACCATTGTCACAGTTACCATCGGCTCGCCGCAGCTTTTATGCCCAGCTGTCAATCACGGGAAACCGAAGCAAAAAGAGGGAATTTGAATGATAAAACGTAAGTCATGAGCAGGCGATTTCCCTGTCATCAGCTGTTTGCTTGTGGCCCACCACGGGCGGAGCGACTTCACGGCATCCATATGGATATTTTTAGATGGCTCTCAATCATGACACAATATGTTGTCACAAATGGATTCCTCTAGGTTGTTTACAACTAAAAAGTTCTTACTATGCATCTATTTTAACAAGTCAAAATGAGTCATCTATTTACTCTACGATGTGCTAATAAGATACATTTACTAAACCTGAGTCAGCAATAATTAGTTCGTTGAAGTGAACATTTTACAGAACAGAAATAGACTCCGACTGTCCGGCTATTTCTAACAGCGTGGAGCCAGCAAAGTAAAGGTGAAAACCGTCAAGTGACACAATGTAGTACTTAAGACACCCAGACTTTGTCTTCAACTGACTTTACCCTTTCGAGTCGCAAACTGCTTGATTGGCCCTTTGTGTCTGATTAAAAAAAATCACATCCCTTAGCACCGTCTAAAAAACTCCGAGGCTCAAGGATGATTGCGACACTCTCAAAAGTGCAAAATGTTCAGCTCATCCATGTTTATCGCCACAAAACAGCATGACAGCCGCTAATGACAGCCCCACAAGAGACAAAGTGGAATATATTAAGAAAAAAAAAAAGAAAAAGAAGCTTTCTGGTGAAGGCGTAAGAGGAAAAACAGCTGCTGTCTCCCTTTTTCCCTCCGCTCATCCCACGAGAGTCCCATGCGAGCTCCCTGATCCTAGTTTGTGTCTGACAGAGGGGACCCGAGCTCTGTTCATCTCGCATGGCAACCCTCCTCCTACTCCATCCCCGCACCGCCGTCTCCTGCCTCGCCGCCGCCGCTCCGCTTCCAGGAGGAAACGTTGGCGAGGACGGGGGGTGGGGGTGGGCTACATCAAGGAGAGACTCTCCCAGTGGGTTCCTGTCAGTTCCAGGCCATTGCACTTTGCTCGTTGGGATTTTTGTAAAGACGCACAAGCAGGTGTGTGCACACACATATCCATGCACATGCAAACGACTATTAATGGCTAAGATTATGTACCGTGTTTTTTTTTTAAATTTTATTTCTGCCTTATGCTCCCATGCTTAAAAGCATGGAATGTCTCATTTAGGATTTCCCCGTGACTGTAAAGTGGTGGCAAACATCTCAGACAGCTTGTTTAAGCGGCTAAAATGAGTTGATAATGTAAAAAGCAGAGGCAGTCGAATGCTTGATGTGGCCAGTGGCGACGTGCAGCCAAAAGGCATGACACACTTCCGCGGTCTTTGGGGACGAGCTGAGAGCGACAGGCTGCCCTTGTGCATTCCCGCTCTACAGATGTTGCCGTGGAGAGAGGCTGACTGGCTGGCTGGCTGCTGTGACAGCTGGACAGCTGTTCCTATAGACGTAGGCACAGAAGCATGGTGCGGAAATATGAAGGGGGGGGGGGGGGGATAATGGTGTATATTTGGTTCATGTGTTTAAAGCTGTCACTTTCACCAACGGTGCATGAGCACGAATGGGGAAATAAGGAGAGTAAAAGCATACAGATGGGTGCATGGCAGACTCCACTAACACTATTTAAAGTGGATCCAAAAACAGGAAGAGATTTTTGAAACTGACTTGTCATTTGTCAATCCCAAAATGAACACTAAACTGGCCACTTGGCATCAGCTGAAACGTTTCATTTACTCTATGATGTCTATTTGAAATCTTGTGACTATTTATCATCATAACCAACTTTAATATGAACTTCACAGAAAAAGAATGTGTTTGAAGGAGAGGATAATTGGCTAAGCCTTAAAACACGCAGTGACTTCCTGTGTGAAAGGCAGCCTAAATCGAGGTTAAGCATAAACTTTATAAACTTAACCACCTACAGTTCTCAAATTTAAAATAAAAACAAAAAACAAAAAAGCAATAACCGGCTGCCCAAACAGTTCAGATCATGAACTAAACAGCTTGGAATGACGCCAGTTGGTTCTGCCGCAACGCTCAGTTTCCCAAGCAGGCTGGGCCATTCATTATGCCACTAAAGGTCAGCAATTCGTTCAAGTCAATAAAAATGTGAATAAAACTAAAGGCTCACAAGAGGGACGCTCTCGTAGCCTTTGGTCGCCTATCAAACTGCGAGTACGTGAACATGGATATTGTCGAGATCAAAGGTCGGAAAACAGACGTGACCTGGAGGGATATACTATAGCGCTATGCCGGGCCGGCGGTAATCGGGGTCAAACTCCACCAACTGCTCACACACGTGTGGATACAAACACTTGCTGACAAACATATATTTATGCAAAGCGGAGATGAAAACCAAGCGACCAGATTAGACCACGGCTAAATACGTTGCATGTAAAGAGTGCTATTAGGCACTTTTTAATGGACGCCAGTTGCCTAATTATCATAAAAATATAATCGTGTTATTTGGGGAGGGGAAAAAAAGTGATTGCTCTGGAAGCAAGTCAGGAAGTGCATATGGGCTGCTTTATTGCTAAGCAACCAGTCATTATCCTCCAGAGTGGAGCGAGGTGACCGGCCATCCGTCTAACTCCGCTGGCTCGTCTAGCTCCGGTGTGCCCCCCCACCCACCCACCCGATGCAACCACATCCCCACTGCTCGCTCTCCGCCTTCCCCACTCGCTCGCCCTCTCTGCTGTCTCCCCGTCCGAATACAAACAGAGATAAAGAACGCCGCAATCGCTCTTGACACACAAATAGGTTAACACAATAAAGCCGGCTTTGCCTGGCTCACTCGAGGGAGGAAAGCAATTCCAGCGGCAGGCAGGAGGTAATAAAACAGGGCTAGGAGTGTGTGTGTGTGTGCGTGTGTGTCTGCAATACATGTCCTCGTGTCAATGTTCCTATGTTTTTGTATGTGAGTGGAAGCAGGCACCCAAGATCTTTGGCCTCGGGGTTCAATATCGTCTGGATTTCCAACCTTTCCTTGACACAAATAACATAGTGGGGGAAAGAGATGGGAATTCCAGTTTCTCCAACATTTTGATGAAAGAAACTGGAGCTTAATAGCAACAATATAGCTGACTTGCACCAGCCCTATTCAGATATGTAAATGTGCCCCTGCGGGTCAGCTGCTGCGTCTTTTAGTCTGCATCCCTCTCGCTCGGAATTCTCCATGTTGACTGAATATGGATTTTATCCGCGCAAGCCTCGGCTTACTGTCCCCGCCGCCAACAAATGCTAAAAATCTCCAGTGTTTTATTAAATCGCCCAGCATTCACGCTCAACTTTGTGCTGAAAATTGTGAGGTGGCTTGTGCAATTACGCTCCAGACCAGACAACATTGTTTTCTGTAGTCGGTGAAAATGTCATTACTTTACAGCCAGCGCCTTACAATCGGGTAATGGCCTCTTTTTGTCACGGACACAAACGGTTTGTGGGAGGTGTGACGGCGAATAAGTGTTACGCATTTTAAAACAATGTAATATGCAAGCAGCTGGCGACCGAGTTATTTGGCGATACGGAGCAAGTGACAGGAGAAAATACAAGTCAATAGCTAATTCCTGGACTGACTGCAGTATAATCAAATGCATTGAACCTTGATGCATCCATGCAGCTGATGTATCTCCCTCCAGGCAATTATAGACAGAGGACGTAGGTCACACATTGCCTCATCTTCTGTATGTCAATACACAGAGGGAGGGGACAACCCCCAATTAAAGCATCTGGAAAAGTTTGGATGTGTATATAAAAACACGGGACAGGGCGGCCATTTGTTTAATGTCAGCCAACTCTGCACACGTCTCTCTCTGTTCCCCCAATCAGGTAATCAAACTGCATGGATGCAAATTGGTGGCTTTTGTCAACAGGGAATAAATTACGAAAGCATGAAGAGAAAATATCTTATCTGTCTGATGTATTTCCTGCTTCTGCAGAAAGCCTGAGGGCGGGGGGGCAGCAGGCCAAAATGTAGGGAGATGGAGATTAGGATGATGTGCGGTTCCTTGTTCCATTAAAGTTTGATCTTCCTCAATAGCCGAGGAGAATCAGATATCTCCCATTCAAGATTAAAGTACACCAGCATAGAGGTGGGTGGGTGGGTGGCTGGGGGGGGGGATTAATCAGAGGCCTGCATGAGAAAAAAAAAAACTAGCCTTGCTTCTGGCATGGAAAACAGTGGCAATAAAGAGTTTGCCAGATAATGTGAAACACAGCGAGGCACAATGGTGAATCAAGCAGCGTGTACGGGCCTCCACAAAACACATCAAAGTGTAGCCTGGACTGAGATACAGTAGCTGGAGAGCAACAGCGGGGGCCCAATCTGATAGCGGCCAAGACCGTCATTGCGGTGTAGTGGTTGGGGTTGAAGAGGGCACGGGAAGGATTTTCCCATGTTGCTCACTGTCGCCAGACTCCTTGAGCCTCGCCTCCTCTCGCTGAGATCAATGACGCCGGGGTGATTTCACAGCAGCTTGCACTGTCACCCAGAACAAATCAATGTGAGCATGAGGAAGGCAGGAGAGGCATTGTTTTTAAAGGGAGCAAATTCACAGTTGGGGAGCGTGTCAGATTTGTTTTTATCCTTCAGCCAGGAACACTTTGGAAGGAGCACGCCTGCCCTTGCCTCTCTCACTGGGATGGAGAGCCAAGTAAGATGCACAGCTATCAGGCATGCAGGAGAGGATATTATTGCTCCTTTAGGAGTCAATGAGGTGCTAGCCTCCAAGGTACACACACGAGACTGTTTTTGGCACGAAAAAGGAGCACTTACTTGGGAGTATAATAATTAGCCCTATGAGGTCGATTGTACCATGAAGGACACGGACGGCCTCGCGTTGTACTCATTAACCGCATATGAAAAGCACATGAGCTGTTTTAAAACAATAAGCTCACCTCAACCTTTCCATATTAAAGGCTACACATTAACCGAGATGGGACGTGACTTCCATTCAGCTTGATGGAACCAGAGGACGGGGGTGGAGGTGAGAAGGGTGGGGAGAGGTCAGGTGCTCGGTGCTTTCCTCAGAATTTTTTTTTTTTTTTTTAAATTGGGCCTTGAAAGTGAATTGTTAATAATATCGGACATTGTCCTTTACTGTAAGTCAATCTTTAACCCGCCTAATTAGCTAAGCCAATCAGAGGGGTAAATTTAGCAGACTATTTAGCTGAATCCAATCAGAGGACGGGAAAATGTTGGCAGAGTCTCTGACTGGAAACAACCATTCCAACGCTGTTCCCAACAGTCTGAATTGTGAAGGCCCTAAGTAGATTACATTTACATGGCACCACATAGAAGCTTAAATTTGATTGGACCAAAAATTCAACATCAACTGTACACATCATAGAAATTTAAATCTGATTGGACCAAAACATCTGTAAGCAAAAAAAAAAAAAAATCACCAGGAGCAGCCGTGAACCACCATTTGACCCTGACATCGCAGGAACACCAACAGATGGGGAAAAAATATGAGGCACTCGTCTGACACGCCGGGTGCAGCCGCAGTGAGAGCGCGACGGGGTCAAGCATCCGAAGCTAAAATAGATATCGTTGTGGAGGTATTGCTGCTAACTATACAACAAGGCAACCGTGTCATGTCAGGCTGCCTCTGCTCCTGCAGCTGAGCAGAGAAGACCTTCACCCACAACCGCACATCCATGTTTATGTCACAGCCCGTTTTCTCGTTCACAATGACGGAAGGGTTGAAGGGTGTGTTCATCCCACCGCAGCAATGATTGGTGTGCAATGCTTTCATGTCTCTTATGTATCGTGGATGGAGCGAAAATCAGGACGCTGGAGGTTATATTAAATCATGTAAAGCAGAAGAAAGACACAATGTGTCTCTTTTGTTTGCATGCGCGTGAAACTTTTCAGGAAATTAAACACTTTGATCAAGTGTCTAATGAGAAGCTTAGAGTGGAAATGTGGCTTCAAGTGTCTGCTGATGTTTGCTACTTAAAAGATATACTCATGGCTGTCTGGTTCAAAGGCAAAGTATTTTTTTTTTTCATGACATCTATAGTGAATATATGGACAACAGATCTGTGCCTAAATGTTATTAATCAGCGCAAAAAGTGCACACACACTGACGCACGCACACACACTCATGCTGAGACTATTTTAGTCATCTTAATTGCTAAAATGAGATTGGCTGCCTGCGGGTAGGTTTTGAGACAATCAAACCATGCAAGGATTAAAGAAGAGATTAATACACAGAGCAGGAAATTAAACTTCAGCAACTTAAACGATATTCAAGACTGCTTCTCTCGTTTCACTGCAGGCAGCTGTATTAATAAGCACCGAATATGTTAAGGCCACCAAGCTATCAATCAATCAAACTGATGTGTAATTTAAGAAAAGGCCTTTTTCTTTTGAGCGCATTAATTGTGTTGCTCAAATATTCTCAATGGCTTTGAACAGTCTTAACGAGTTGCAGAAGTGACTTTCAGTTTTGAGTTGTTGTCATTGCAGTGTTGTTAAGGTGTGGAGCAACAGAAATGATGTGTTAAGGGTCCGATTAATATATGACGATGAGATCACCTAGACTCTGTCACTCCTTGCATTTGTGACTTGAGCAAACCAATCCAAATGCATATTTTGTGTATTTTTCATTGTGCCATTTTCAATTTTCATTACAAAGTTTCAGTTTTTTGTCTCCAAAATGTTATTATAATCTAGTTAAGGGGTTTTCACGCTTGTGTGACGATTAGAGAAAATGGGGATGCATGCATTCTCTAAATGATACAGGTATTATTGGACCACGGTTAATTTCTTTTTAAATTAAATAATAGTTAACAATGTTTCTTGTTACCTTGTATTTAGAAATAAAAATAAAGGATTTGTGGTGGAAACTGTGAGAGACCCCTGAAGCAGATCAATTACATTTCCATTATTTTCCAAGGAGATATATTGATTTTCAATCAGAACAAATCTCATAAGTCGACCAGTATTCCTGGAATGGATTGTTTAACCTCAGGGGCTCCACTAAATTTTTCAAGATTCAACAACAGGAAGCGAGACAGGCAAATTGAGACACAAGTTGAAGTAAAAGCCTGCAGTACAACATTTGAAGGTCTAAAGTGAGACGAAAATAACAAAAGCTTTCAAAAGCAAGTCGGGGAATAAAGTGGCAACAAAAAAAAAAAAAACCAAGAAACTCCGCAAAGGTAATTCAGTGACCTAGATATTAAAGCTTCTCTGTCACGCTGTTTGCCGGTGCCTCGTCCAACCATCACGTTGAGTTAAGACAAGCATTATGCTGGCAAGACTATTTGTTTAGGTGAGGAGCAGCCGCAGAGCTAATATGAGCACAATTTGCTCAGCAGGTCAGAGGCGCAGAGTGGAGGAAGTAAATGAGGCAGTTGTGCCCCCTCGGGTGCAGCCCCCTGCCTCATACATCACTGGATGTTTTATTCAATACGGCCAGGAAGGCTCCATGGCAGGTGCCCTGGCTGAGGTGCGGGGTAGGGGGCGGGGGGGGAATTGGGCATATTACATTCAGCAACCTGCTAGTCGACGGGAGAGAGACAGACTGGCTCCAGTCGGGGAGACATAGTAGGCTATATTGCAAGGATAATGTGTGCCCAACGACTGCTGTGATAGGCTTCAGCGCGCCCCCGACCCTCGTGAGGATAAGCGATTCGGAAGATGAATGAATGAATGTATATATATATGTGCAGCTTTTTCGCCGTACAGTCAGCGGAAATCATATCGAGCATTTATTTATGCATTGGACATTCTATTAGGTACACTTGCACAAACTAATAATGCTACGGTCTCTTTTCAGTCTTATACTATGACAGCTACATTGACAAAAGGCACATACAGGAGTTTTTTTTTATGACTAGTATGGTTATACTGTAAACATGCAAGTATGCAGTTAAGGTAAGTGTACTTTTTCACGACTCCACAAGCAACATATCTGCAGTGCAGTTAAAAAAAAAAAAAAAAACACCCCATAAAACAAACGTATAAAGTAATTAGATTTCATAAGAGTGCCGTGTGCATACTTGTACGTGTGTGTGTGTGAGAGGGGTGGGGGGTGTAGGAAGCCCAAAGTTCACTGGAGCCGAAAGAGAATAAAGTACTGTTCTCCCATTCAAAAAAAATTAAAAATAAAAATACATAGATAGCCAGCCAGTTTGCGGTAAATTCTGCGTGTTGGTCTGCTTGCCCGTCTGCCTGCAGAGGGCACACACACAAGCTCCCTCCCCATCATCCTTGGGAGTGAAAAGTTTTACAGTTGGACGCTCACATCTCGGGTGAAGTTTACGAGCTCTGCAGTAAAAATCCTGCCATAATAAGCAGGAAGACTATAAAAGCACAGTGGATGTCATTAACACTCCGGGGTGAAGAAGCACTAATTGCAGAAGACATTCGCAGTGAGAGGTTCGCACGTTTGGAACAGTGCCCGCAGGAGGAGCTGTACAGGCACCGTCCTCGGAGCCCTTCAGTCACACTTCAAAGTGGATCCTGGAGCCATTCGATCATGTCCATTTTACGACACTTCTTTTTCTTGTGGCTCACACACACGCCAACAATGGGCTTCCATGCGGGACATCATTAAGCGTCGAGTCAACAGCTTTTACTATACATTCACTATCTCGTTAGCATCCCAAAGACACAGAGGAAGATTCTGACAGTGCGTCCAATTTTGAACGGGTGAGCATGACTAAAAACATGACTTTAGGATAATATATAAATATATATTTACCATAAATTGTTCCGTAGTGCAGACTAGAGCTCCATGCAGATTTATAACATTGACCGAGCAAGCAGCGCGCTCCCAATTAGAAATGCTTCATTTTGCTCCAATCCAGCAGAGCTGATGTCAAACGGAGATGAAGTTGATCCTCTTCTTCCTCCACCCGTAGCGATTTAAATCCCACACTTGAAAAGCTTTTTGAAATTTTCTCGGATCGCCTGCCAAATTTTTAACGGAGGGCAAACGATGCAGAAACAGGTCCTCGGAGGAACAATTGCGCACAGCAAAGTGCGCTTCAAGCTGTCGACGTTTCGCCTCCGGAGCGAGGTGAAAGGTCCTGGCTTGCTTTTAATTTCACAAGATGTTATCTCCAAGCGACGAGGCAGTTAGTGGAAAGACTGGGTTCTTAGCTTATGCGCTACGCAGTATTCCACAATTCCAAGAGAGAGAGAGAGAGAGAGAGGAAAAAATATCCCAGCCGTTACGCATCGATTTAAAGTGGTCTAAAAAAGATGATTCAAATATGTGAATACAATCGAGGCAATCCTGTAAGAATGGCGCACTGACAAGAATAAAAACTTAGACCGAAAAGGGGGAATCTTCAAGGGCTGCTGGGGAAAGGAAAAAGAAATCCCGGTGATCCGGCTCCGCTCGGTCCGTCACTTTCTCCCCTCGAAGATGTTCTTGCCTCCACATCCACAATGTGGATCTCCGGCTGCTCTTGTGCACTGATCTCACCCCGTGGTGCTCTCTTTGGTGCATGAACCAATAAAAGGGGCGGGGGAAAGCAAAAAAAGGTTGAATTTGGATGAAAGGGATGGGAGCTCCGGGATGCGGCGTTCCTGCCCTGGTGCCGAGCTGCTGAGACTGACAATAACCCGGAACGCTGCAACCCGTCAGGCTGCACAGACCGCCCACCGACCAATCAGCGAAGCCGGCCAACACAAACATTCCCACGACTCGGCCAATCAACAATAATTGACGACTGTTACCATAGAAATGCATGGCGTCTGAGCGTCTGAAACCACGTTGTTTACTGGCGTAAAAAAAAGGAAAAAAAAAGCAAATGCAACATTTAAAAAAAAAAGTGCAATATTAATTGACGTGGCAGAATACAGATGAGGATATTTAATCACCATTTACTCTTTAATCACCTCCGCACCACTTCATCCATCTTTCGGCAGCATACTTAAAGGTTAACTGTGACATCCCTTATTGGGGAAAACCCAAGTCTGACCCAATACTGAGAAATAAAGAACTGCAATGCGACTACAATCATACAGATCAATGCAATAGGACAGGGGCCACCCATTTTATTTGTCAGAGGGGCAGAATGTGTTTGCACGCAGAAGATTAAGGGTATGATTTGTTTTTAAATAATCACATTTCAATATGAGATCCAATATAAGAGCTGAGCATTTAGCCTTTACTACTATAATTCTGTTTTAATGCATGCTGTTGCAGATGTAAATGCCCATTTTTTTGCGTATGTCAGCGCAAGAAAGAAAGAAAGAAAGAAAGAAAGAAAGAAAGAAAGAAAGAAATACAAAAATTCTAAAGTAAAAGTTAAAAAGTATGTTGCATTAAAATTACTCATAGATTAAGATCATTACCATATGCCCCTCTGATGAAAAGAGGTAAAGGAATGTAAAATTGTTTGATACAAAGGTGCAACAGTGGTCCAAAGCAATAAGTTGCCAAATTCCATCCTACTTTGCCCATTTCTTCCAAAAAGACACAACAACTGTACTTCAATTTACAAAATCGCAGAACTTTCGTCCACGTTCCCTGAGTCAGCAAAACACGTTTTTTGTAAAGAAAAAATGTCATAAGTGGCCTTCAGTGTTTCTCATCTTCATCATCTTCCCCTTGCCAAGTGCCAACACTGCACGTTGCCACAGACACCCAAAAGGGAAGGACAAGCAATCACACATCATAGACTCATAATAAGCTGACGCTGGGAAGTGGGTGATGCAGCACTCAGCTTATTCCAGTGCTGATAAGAGCCTGAAAGTATTACCTCAGTCTGGCAGCCTGCTCCAAGAAATCCATTGTGAGCCAGGTCATCAATTCTGCCCTATCTGATTGCTCCCCAATGCTGGGTATAGATGCATGTCACCACGCTGGACTCCCTTGCCTTTGAAATTCTCTTTATGAATTGCCAATGGCTACTACACAACACATGTTGCACATGGCATTTTATGAGAAAAGTCTCACAGACAATAGAGCTCCCAAGTCCATCCTATATTAGCTTCAACCTTGTCTCCTTCCTCATTGCGGCTGATCATATAACAAAGCCTGCGGATTTCAGACCTATTGCATACGGCGCGCAGCTTTACAGTAAATCAAACACATGAACAATCAATAGAGAACGAGCCAATCAAGAACGGGCGCCACTGTGAGCCAGGCATGAAGGCAAACAAGTCATTTGATTAGCTGATAAGCAGATGACTCAACAAACATTCATGGCATGTGTACTGTGGTTTGATTAGTGTACGCCCAATACACAGAAGATTGGACACAAATACGTTGTGAAAACACTCAGCTGTTCCAATCCCCCAAGGCGGCATGAGGGCACATAAAAACAATGAATTATTTATGGGGGAGACGAGCGAAACATCACAGTAGATAATTTACTGTGGGCTATATTAAATGGAGCTTTCAAAATAATATATCTGAGCGCACGCATTTCCCAGATATCATTGCTGGTGACATGGCGCAGAGCCTGCAGATTGGATGAGAAATTCTATTTGATAGCAATGAGCTTTTCTCTAAAACAGCAACATGAGAGTAATCCCAAGACTAATTGGGCCTCCTTCTCTCTTGCGATCAAAGCATCGCTGCTTTGTCACTGTTAAGGTATCAAAATAAAAGGGCTTCCAATAAAGGCAGGATTGGGCATGCCTCTATTAAAAAGAGAGCTCACAATGAATCCATTCAATAAATCCACTCTGTTTGAACAGTGCATCTCATAAATAAAGCCCTTTTACGCCCCATCCAGTGCTAACATTAGCGTCTGGCTCAGAGCTGACAGCCTTGTGTTGTTAAAATGTGTTCCTGAAAGTGAACTCACTTTAAATGAGCAAAAACTTTCCACACGCGGCAAAGTAACGGGCAGAAAAAAAAAAAATCAATGGCAACAGAGGCATGGAAAAAAGAGATAGCATTGATTTATCTGCCATTGATTGTCGAGGATCGCTGCATTGTGCCCTGTGGGCGAACTGCGTGCCGTCTGCCAAGGGATGAGGATGAATCTGTAAAGGTGTCAAGTGGTTAGAGGACACACAGTTTGGAGGCTGAGCGAGCGCAGGGCACACACAAGTGGCAGGCGAAGAAGAAGAGTCATCTGGAGTGGGAGCGAGGGCAAGGGGGGTCAAGCAGAATAAGGCTCGATAAGACCGAATATGCGCAGGGGTGACATCACCTCTGGGTTCAATCTTTACGGGCTCACTTTAAAATGCCGTTGAAGAAAGTAGAATTTTTTGACACAGAGAGAAAATCACACAGCCAGGCCTTAAACAAGCTCCTGACTTCATTTTACTTTTCAAAAGAGGTTAAAAACTGCTGCAAAGATAACAATGATTGAAGTTTCATTGTTGAGAGTCGCTGAGAAGAAGTTTAATGACATCCGTTCCATGTTTCGGATCGACAAGTTAATACGTGGGCAGTATCGAGATTGTACTGCTTCAGTAAAGCGTAGCGTTTGCTTTCATCTGCATAGCAGTCAATACCAGGTTTTAAGATATCTCTCCTCGGGGCAGCATTTAGATAACGAGTAAGCAGGGACCTTAAGTGGAACCCTGGGGGATCCCAAAAAGAGGAGAGCAAGGGAGGAGGAGACCACACCTAGCCTCAAGCAGAAACCTTGTTTTGACAGATAACATTTCAACCACGGATGGATGGATGGATGGATGGATGGATGGATGGATGGATGGATGGATGGATGGATGGATGGATGGATGGATGGATGGATGGATGGATGGATGGATGGATGGATGGATGGATGGATGGATGGATGGATGGATGGATGGATGGTAGCTAGATATTGACATCACACAGTTAACACATGTTGGAAAGTTTGACGGCCAAATGGTTAATAAATTAAATAATTTTAAAACCAAGCCATGTTCACGGTGCTAGATCATTTGCGTTCATTCAGTTTGGCGCGAGAGGCAGTTGGCTAAAAGAATGGTAAGCATGCATAAAATCCTTCCGTTGCAAGCTTGACAACACACATATATTTTGCAATACTTTATGTCTGGCTTGGCTAATAGTAGATGCATCTCCGGACCGGAGACGTCCTACTGACAGCCAGATGTTGATAGGAGGGGAAGCCAGAAGAGAGATCAGGGGCCAGAGCGGCCATGCAAGCCTGTTTGAAGAAATACTCCTTCACTTACATAAACTGAAGTCTTTACGACATCCTTCGACCTTTTGTGTGTGCCTGTTAGAAATCACATCTTCGCCGACACTAGTGCCGCAATCCTGCTTTACTCCAAGACATCCTCTTCCCTTAAACACAGATCAGTTGGTTGCCAAATAGTATTGCCACACCAGCATAAATGATTGCTACCGAAAGTAACGTTTCCTGGCAGGGTTTGAAAAGACATCACTTCTGGGAAACATCATGGCCATCCTCTTGCCATTGTCAGAATAATAAGAAGTGAAAATAAGTAGTGGGGTTCAGGTTCTGTGGTATTTAGAAGGGAAAAAAAGTTGAAACATGAATAGCAGTTTCAGACAACTGCATATTTGGGTTAAAAAGGGAGACTACTGATTCATACTTGCAGCTCCAAATAATGAAAGCTGCCAAAAGTCAAAGTGATTGACTGTATGCCACCCCTCACTGACTCATACTTTATTGCTCTGTATTAACATTAAAAAAAATATATTTTATTTTCGGGGTATTAGTTTGTATAAGGCAGGATTTTAGAGTCTTGTGCCTACAAGCTCTTAAAACTACATTTCTTTTTTTTTAATTGTATTGTTTTAAATAAATGAAAGGCCGGACCGAGTTTATCCTCTTTGGATAATCCGGCAAATTGTGTTGATTGCTTTGCAACCTTGTTTTCATCCATTCCACAATGGGCGTCTGTCTGAATATTTTTTTTTTTTAATCGTGTTTAATCATCAAAAGCATCTGGTTTCCTGTATGACCAGTCAGAGATGAGATGTCTTCATGATACACTCACTGCCTACAGCCTCAACAACCTCTCGCAGGAAGCTGTGAGCAAACATGCATGCACTCAACTCTCACAGTTGAGCCTGTGTGTGTTAGCCTTTGTGTTTGAAGGGTGTTTTTAAAGGAAGTTGCTACCAGTGCTGTTCACAAGATACTATATAAAATTGCAAAAGCATTTATTAACCACACACACACACATATATATAATATATATATAAAACACTTTTGGGGAAAAAGCAATTTTGCCAATCGATGACTTCATTTCAAGACCAATTTAAATTTGGAGGAGCCATTTTTTGCAGGATAATCCCACAAAGTTAAAGCAAATGTTTTAAAGAACAATAAAAAATACGACAATATAACACAGTGGATGAATGGTAGGTGAACTCTTACAAGATTATTTGCAAGATTTTAATGAAAAGCAGATACCGCAGACAAAGCCTACAGCTGACCGGAGATGAAATGTGGTTTATCTCACCTTGTCAGGTCATATGTCTCTATTACAAGGAAGCACATTCGTGCCAGAGTGTGGGAAGGTCATACACAGTGTCACAGTACTCACACCTGGGACTGTTAAATCTCATTGGCGCTCCACCTCCTTGGGAAAAAAAAAAAAAAAACGAAAAAAAAACTACCTTAGACATTCTGGAGATGTGATTTTTTTTTTACATGCAATGGGAGAAGTTATATTTTAGAACCTGAAACGGGGTTTAGATTTGGGTTTTGGTATCTACCAATCACCTCAGCTGAAAAGACCCAAATGACACTATACTCTCGAGAAAACACACACACACACGCACACACACATAGAGCAGCTGGTTGAGGCAGGTCTGCCAAGAACACAATCCCTGCTCCTGTTGTTTGAGAGCTTTTACATGATGGCAAGTCATCTCGGAACTGGTGTGTGTGACAGGTGAAGGTCCTCTGAATTCACTCAGAGAGCACCTTATTCTATTAAATATATCAAAAACAACATTTTTCTTAGAATCTGTGGTACTAATGTCTACAGATCCTGATTTTCATATCAACACAAGGCTTGCAGCATGTGTTTGTCACTCTGGCAGACTGGTCTCCGCCGAGCCAGGTAGGCTGGCTCAGCTGGAGGTGTGCTGGGCAGATTGACAATTTAGTGGGAGATGGTTTAAACCTTACGACCGCTCACACCAACTAACTCCTGCGCAGCAAGGGTAGAAATCGAGTCTCCAAGAGCTCACTTCACTGTGCAGATGTTCTTCCGCCATGTTGAGACAAGCACCACATTTAAAGGAAATGAAAGGCACAGCTTTGATTGGCAATGATTGAAGTTGGATAGGTGGAGTAGCCGTTGCCAGTAATGAATCTGAATAAATGCAGAGTGGAAAATGTAGTCGGGCGCTTTTAGTGCGAACAGAGCATTGCAGACAGAGCAGCATGTCTACAGATAATGTCGGCAGAATCCAAAATTGACCAGCCAGCCATTTCCTGGACGGCAGTTGCTTTAATTTACTTAAGTATGCATATTTTTATATGAATACCTCAAAGAAAATGTGTTTATCTTTGTAAAAGCACTCTTTTTTTGGGGATTGTGCTATGTTGTGAATTTGTAGCTTATGTTGCCATTGGTGAGCAGAGTCACTATAGGCTTGGAGGATGTAACACAATGATTTCCACATGCGTAGGCGGTTTACGGACACAATTGGCTTGATGAAATGTGTTACAAAACAAACGATTTGGAGGAGCAACTCTGTGATAGTGTTGAAACAACACAGGAAAAGGAGCTTGTGAAAAGCTCGGTGCTTATTCATGAGTGGTTACGTCCAGTTAATAAAACATTTTCATTTCAAAAAAGAAGTTTGAAGAAGTACACCCAAGGTCGATTTTTATTGAAAGCTTTCATAGAAATAATTACCACTCTGGGAGCACGTTTGATTTAGTTAAATTCCTAAAGTGATGTTGGTGGCTGTCCAATGTCATGATGTGCATTAATCTTTGCTTTTAAGCATCACCTTCAAAATACTTTCATTGCAAAATAATGTGACAATGTCTTTAACTGCATTGACATTCAGTTTAAAAATAAAAAAATCTATACCTGGCATTTTAATTGGCATGACTAACACTTTAACAGGCTGTAACAAGCTGCAGAAAAGGTAGACATTCCTTTAATTTCTCAAGCATATTAATTAAAACTGTAGAGCAACCTCTTTCACTTTTTTCATGTCTCTCCATAGGCGGTTTTAGAGGGTGGCAAAGGGTGGCAGCTGTCACCCCAGTTGCCAATGATATATTGACTGATAATCCCTCCATAGTGTGTACAAACATTTCAATCATAATTTTGAAATTCACTCTCACTCCGGATTGTGAATATTTACAAAACTGCAAGTTTAATCAACAAGAAAAACAAATCTGGAGACAATTGATGAGACAAAGTATCTTTAAGTTTCTCTCTCAACTCATATTTTTAAATTATTATTACTCTTTCAAATAACAAAAATCTATTTTGCTCGAGTATACATTTTAGCTGGGGGACAGGTTAAAATGTTATACAAAGCGGAGACAGTAATGCGCTTGTCTACAGGTTGCCAGGGTAACCCCCCCAAAACTGAACTATCTGCAAGGCCACAAACTATCTCGAGCTGCCACAGCGTCTCGGACTCCAGTGGACAGAGAGACCATCATCCTCTAGTGCTCAGCTCGGCCCAATTTTGCGCTTCCGCTTGCAAGTGATAGAGCTCTATCAGTTCTGACAGCTCCCTAGAGCCTATTGGGATTTGAGAACTCCCTCCTTTCACCCCCAAAACACACACTCACAGGCACACGCACACACATGGTGGACGCACACACTCCTCTGCTGTCTTTCTTTAAATCGCACGAAGCACAGGGATGAAAGGCGGAACAAAAGCTGTCAAAGCAAAGAAAAGAACAGGTTTGAGGATATCTGTCAAGATGCTTAGGACAATGGGATACTTTGTCCCCGGTTTCATTATTGGCTTGTGTTTAATTGGAAACAGACAGCTAATCACATTAGCAGTAACCTCTTCACAACTCAAGCATGGTCCTCTCCCGGAGGCAATCACCATGAAGAGGCGGTCTCATTGAGTTCTTGGTCTGCCAAATAAAGTGTCTACAAATTACCTTTGATGTAAGTGAACTTTGAGCAGAAATACCTTTAGTCGAAAGACTTTAGCAATTATAAAACAGATGATGAAACAGACCGTAATATATGATTTGGATTTACGTTGCCAGGAACAAAGTCTACTCAATTAATAGTCGTTCATTTTTCCAAGTGTCTACCTTTCCAAATAGTTTCTGTTGATTTATCACCAGATGGATTTGAGAAACAAACAATCTGCCGTGCCAGATTAGCTAACTGGACAAATGGCTGTGAATCTGATGCTTTTGCAATTTGAAAACTATGCTGACTATTTTGATTTCACAACAAAGTGCTCAGGGTATGCAACTGTGGTTCGAGATACCATACCAGAGCACACATACATTTTTGCAGACATCGATGCTCACCACAGTGTGGTTGGATGGAAACATAGTACATGGTGATCAAAGATTTTTTTTTTTCCGGAGTGCTTTTCTACTACATGACTGTTATGATGTTCATTGTGAAGTATAATAGTCTGTTCCAAATTTGAGCCAGTTTGTTATTTCAGAAATACTGGTAGCCATTAGTATGAATCAGTTCTCAAGTAGTAACTCAGTTTCAAAAAGGTTGGTGAGTGGTAACCCCTGCCTTTGTTGTTTACGATCTCAAACGTCTATAGCCTTGTCGCTCAGCAAGGTTCAGTCTCAAGACTCTAAAGACACAGCACGAAGAAAATAAATGTTTCAAAGATGCTCAAAGTCTCAGTTGGAAGCGAGTTAACAATCCCAGCAAAAAACATCGGCTCAGGGCAATTACGGAATGAAATAATTAACAAATCTAAAATGGGCAGCAAAGACCAAGCTAATCATTCAAGTAACTATTTCAGCTTTTGCACATGTTTTTTTTTTAAATAAAAATAGCTTGTGTCCTTCCTGTATCAACCTTTTGGAGATTTACAGTAAAATGCAATGTTTAAACAAGGAGTCTTAAAGTGGAATCTTTGGGGGATGAGACATTGTTTCCATCACAACACCACCAACATAAGATCAGCTAGTGGTAACTAATCACCGTAAACTTGGCGCCTCCCAACTGAATCAGCAGTGGAAGCTTCAGTGTTTCATGTAATTTGTCATCTAACACTTCTTTAATTTATTTACACAAAACCTTGGGGAGGGGGTGGTACATGCATCTAGCAAGAATCAATTACATTTGAGTGCAACATTAAAATCCTCCAAAAAACGTGGATGGATAAATGTATGGCATTAATAATATTTTATTAGATTTTGCATTATAGTCTGGTAGCAGCAGCAAACTGTCGAGTCAACGGAAAAAATATATATATACCACGAGATAAACTAGTAATGGACTTCAATCTTTAGAAGCAGATGTGGAATAGTGAACTGGACCAATCGGGTCAAAAACACAAACCGCCCCCACCAGCATGCAAACGGTTGCGTCCAGTCCATATACGTCTGACGTATCTAACGTACATACAGATAAACAAACAAAAATACAATTCTATATGATTTTTTTTTTTTTTGGGCCAACCTTTGCAGAGTTAAATCCTGACGGAGATATTATATGAATCCACGTTCTTCTACTTTTGCATAGAGACAAAGTTGAAGGTGAAGATGCATTATAATAACACCTTGACCTCAATATCGCAGTGCACACACTCCCTTCACTTCCTCCAGCTGTTCCGCCTCACAGTTTCCACCTGACTCATTTCTGTCTTTCTCTACAATTGCTTCTAACCTTTGACTCCACGCACCACTCTTAATCCCTTTTTTGATTCAAGGAAGGATGTAGGCTGAATTATTCAGTATTCATATTTCCATCTTCATCATCCCTCCACACTCAACTCTGACCTAAAAAAATGCTGCCTTTCTTTCACTCAATGAATTAGCACCCCATCTTCTGTGAGACCTTGCCAATCTATTAATCTAACTTGCCATTTACTGTCTTTTCTCTGCAGCTCTGCTAAAGGTTGGCTGCCTCTCGTCTCTCTCAATCTGTCACTCAGTCTTTGTGTGCAAATCCCACATCTTACTCCCCCAGACTGAAATATTCAATTTGGATGCTGTTTGTTTCACACTTGGCAAAAGGGGATATGTACACTGTCTTTTGTAGAAACTGCCGCTGTAATCAGCAAATGCACTCACCTTTCACCCTGACTTGTGTTAACTTTGCCCTGCCGTGAAACTGCATTTAGTTTTCACATTTATGCTACTTGCTAGCTCCAAACTGAAACTGTGCATGTTATGTGTGAAGAGTAAACACAATCTCTCTCTTACTGTAATTCTGACATTAGTGTGTTACGACCTGCATTCAAAATAGGTCAACGATTACGCAGGTTGTAAAGTGAGAACCCACAGCAGCAATCACACACAAGTTTTTAGTTGATAATAAAATAAACAACACATTTTAGGTACACTAAAATGTCTATTTGTTACGAAAGAAAATGTAGAAAGGTGGATCAGCAATGACCTAAATGTGCAGCGTCGAGCATTTGAATCGGAAGTTTTTGACCTTCTGTCGCAGGCTATTATCGTAAAATCAGTGCCATGTTTAAAACAACATGGTGTCCTGGTTCGTCCACTAATATTTTTGTCTACTGGGTGGTCTGGGTTTTCCATTGCAATGAGATTTTCTGCTTATCGCAAATTGTACCATTAGAGTAAATTGAGTTGTTATTATAAGGTAAAATGTGCTCTTATGTAAGGGTCATGCCATAGCTTCCCTAAATTATAATAAGAAAAATAAAGCATGTGCAAAACTATAACTTTTTTGTTATTTGTTATTATGTTTCTTTGTTTTATTCTTTTACATTTGCAACAACTTTTAAGGTTCATGTTGCAGATGTTTCAAAGATGACTCACAAAATTTTTTTTTTTTTTTTTGCCACACAGTCTAAAAGCTATTCTAATGCGCTGATCCCTGCAAACTAAATTGCCAACAGTTAACGTAATGCACCATTACCACATCAAAGATATTTCCTTGCACAGATATACTTAAAATATGAATCGATGATAGAGTCGCTTTCTGGTTCCAGTAATGCACTCTGCTATCTTAGCTCATGCATACTTTGGGCCAATCTAATCTCTGATGCCACACTTTCCTAGTCCTCAAGTAACACCTCGGCTCAAACTGCAAATGGCGACAATCCGTTGCCCGGGGAACAAACTTGTTCTTGGCCTCTGCTATGCAAATCCTTCTGAAAAAGGGCAAAAAAATCTAACTAAAAAAAAAAACGGATCAACACCGCACAATGTTATGTGACGGGATTCAGTTAAGATAGGGCAGAGCATTCAATGGAGAGAAGGTCACAATGATCAGGAGGACATTACAACAAAATATAGTCTGCACTAAAAACAAAAACGAAACCTCTTTGTTCTTGCATCTAAAAGATTTTGATGGAAAGAGAAAAAAGCGGAAAGACTCGTCTGGCAAATTAAATCTACTAGAGCCTGTGCATACCCAGAGAGCCTCACAGAGGCATTTTCTCCTCGGTGGCTTTAGAACACCCTTCCTTCTCCTAATGGAAGGGAAGCAGAACAGATGGGACACAAATTGCACTTTCATACACCTCAAGGTTCAAGGCAATTTCCCCTCTGCGCCTGTGAAGTTCTCGGATTGCCTCTCCATCCTTTGAGCCTTTCGCTAATCAAAGGGGTTTGGGTTTGTTCAGTGCCCTGACTTGTACACTCACACACACGCATACACACGACACGTGAATGCAACCGCATACCCATAAAAGCCCTTTTTACATTGACCACCCCTCATGTTTGGACTAGTCATCTGTGGGAACCATTTTAATGGCGACACCGATACCATCAAAGTCGCTGCCTCAACAGACAAAGCAGAAAAATTACGGATGCTATACACAAACCTGATGTTGGCTCGTTAAGGCATACATATATTCAGATATGCTTCATAAATTAAAATAATTTTCTCAGCGGATATTATTATACCTGTAAAAATAGTACGGCTATCGCTACGCACGCAAGATACACTAACAATAGTGATAGGATCATGATACAGCCATGTATGAAAAGGAGAAGGGCATGTCCTGGTACTTTTGACGCTGCCCTTTTGTGACCGTTTTACCATTAAATTAAAAGATAATTGCACAGAAACGAAAAAAAAAATGCTATTTTAGAATAGATAGGTCTTGAAAATAATCTGTCATTGTTTTTTGGGGGAAAATTCTAGCTATCAAAATTACTAGTGCTATCGGTGCTTGGTATCGGTATCTGTGATTACTCAAAAAGTGAGTACTCGTACCGGTATCGGTACTGTTCAAAGTATATGGATGACATTTTTTTTTATATTATCCTGAAGTAGTTATCAAACTCCAACAATTTAAATCATTGTGATTTGATTCATAAGAATGTGCATAATTATAGAAATTTTAATGTATTCAAGCAGTGCCAGACGCCATCGCCTTTTTGATTTGCTGTCGTAGCATCCTAGCGGCCGAAAGAGCTGCTGACAAAATACTTCCTGCAATATTGTTTACAGCTCCATTAACAAACAAACATTAGGACCCATTTGACTAAATCCCGCTGACAGAGAATATGGTGATCAATCTCCATAGCAACCATGCCCATTAATTAATATTGCACTTGGAGATTTAGACAGATGATGATTATTATGGAGTGTGCACATTTTATTTTTTTTTTCTGAGAGGGGAGAGGTGGGGAGGGAGTTTGTAGGCAGGGTTGCCACAGCGCGCCATCTTTCATTTCTGGCCTTTGTCCCGCATAGCCTTGCTCTGCATACCAACCACGTGGTTAACTGTGTCCCCAAAGCAATTACAGACAATTGCGAAGCTAGTTAGCAATTAGTGGATTAAATGTAATGAGTCTGCTGTTGCCATGGCGATTGAATTTTTCAATAATACTTGTCAGGATGAAGAGCCCTTTAGAGAGAGAGAGACAGAGGGAGAGAGAGAGAGTTTTTAACAGATGGAGGCAGATGAGGCAGGTCCAGTCCATTTATTGCTATCATTAGTTTGTTATTGAATGCAATTAGTACTTTTCATACGCACTGTAAAATGGGGGAAAGTCGGAAAAAAAACCACATTGTAATTAACCTGCAAAAATCAATGTAACTGCAAAGCTCAGCAGGAAATGCAGCCTGTTTACGGCTAAGAGCAGCTGGTGCGGATGGCTTGAAAACAACCACAAACTCATTTTCAAGGTCTCCACCTGCTCTCTTGTGTTTTGGATCTTATTTTGAACAAGTTGTGCGCACTTAACTGAAATATTTTTCACTCAACTGTCAGCCGTAATTATTTGCTCAATCATATGCATATTGCACATATATACATTACCATCTGTGCTTTTTTTCGTCCCTTCAGGGCCAGAGCTGACATATTACAGTGAAAAGACCCATATTGAGTTGGATAATGGATTCCAACCTACAACATTTCATATCCTGTGTAATTTGATCGCTATTTAGTCTGGATATCTGATGCCCGCTCCTCTCCCTTTATGAAAGTGCGTGTGCAAACTGGGGCCTGAATCCAAAAATGATTTATGGCAGATTCATGAAGAGAGGCCAAGGGGAGAGAAACAGATTAGGTAGAAATCTGGAGAGATAAAGATGAGACGTCTGTCTGCCGCTGAGGGCAGCGAGACAAGTCCCGTCCATATCAAGCTCAGGGAAATGTGCTCAGGGCCCTGACAGACAGCATAGAACCATCTCCGAGCTGACACAGACATCATCTTCCCTTTCTCCTCCTCAGGCAAGGAGAGAACTGTGACATTGCCAATTAGAAAGTCTTTAGGCTGGCCTCGTACTTTATTTCGCTTCGCACTTCACTAGAACTTCACCAAAAAGGTCATTGCGTGATATAAAGTTGTATTTGTAAATTTATACACTCATCAGGGGAAAACATTTGAGGATTTTGAATGATTTATTGGAAATAAAATCTTGGCTGGAATGAAATTCAGTGCGCATCATTAACATTTTTTAAACAGAAATCGGCTGCAGTAGTTTAACTTATCCACGCCGCAGGGTGAGAATTTGACATGCAGATTCTAATAGAGTGAACCTTTTGCTATTCGTGGGAGTTATAGGGACCAAGGCCTGTTGCAAAAGACTCACAAATAGTAGATGGCTCCATTAAAAATGTTTAGACTAAGCTCTGAGTATACCACAAAGTATGATCCCACATCACTTGATTATCATTTCAAAATCATCTTACAACAGTACCTTTAAAAATAAAATTCTCGCAGATTATTTGAGTTAAAAAAAGGTTTGGCACAGCTTCACGACCTCAGGAAATGTTACTCACTCAGGCAGCTCGTCCATAAGCAAATCCAGAGCAGCTCAGCCTTTGGCGAATGGACGTTATAGCTTGCAATCTGCTTTTGACTGTACTTCAAAGTCCTTTGAAAGAGTAACATGTAGTATTTCCAAAGGCTTTATTGTTCAGAACTTCTATGAAATGTCTCACGACGGATGATGGTGTGGCTCCCTGCAGTGTGACGACGCTTGAGAATCACGGATGTATAAAATGGATGTGTAGAAACAATTCATGATTCTTTTTTTCTTAGATGATAATAAAAGTGTCATCTGGAAACCAGACAGCTTTCTGTTGCTCACATAAGGAGTAGAGCACGATACCCATGAAGGGAACACCAAAGCACGTCTAGATCACCGGCATTACTCTGAACACCAACCAGGTCAAACAAACTTTGACATTCTATCACAGTGATGTTTTTTTTTTCTGTGAGGCAGCGTTTGTGCTAACAAATGGCGAGAAAACCTGAGCTGATTCAGCCCATTTCCCCAGCTTTCACTTTCCATCTCCGTTTCATTTCTCCCCTCCTCTCAGGTACGGCGACCGTGAGGCGTACTGCCGGTCAGTGTGAGGCCGCCTGCAGTAGAGCCGAGTGCTGGAAGTTGTGTGTGATTACGCCTGAACCCCCCCCCCCCCCCCCCCTGCTGCTGCGGCGTGGGGACTGCGAGGGAGAGCGGTGAGCTTTTAATACCGCACCTCGAGCCCAGACAGGCACCATATTTACACTGAGCCTCGGCTCTCCCTGAGCCTTATGACAGAGCAGGCGGAATGATCACCCCTCGCCTTGCAGCCGAAGATCCATAATTCATGAAGAAAGGTGGATGGGGTGCATACAGGGCATGCTTACAGGGAGCGGGGGGCGCGGGGGGCACCGCCTGAGGAGTGTGTCCTCAGCCCTGTGTGTCTAAGTAATTAAATGGGATTAGGTATGCGCTGAACCCATTTTCTGAGAGATTGGCTGGCAATGCCATTATTATTGGAAAGGATCAGAGAGGCTTAAAAGCATCGGGGAGAAAGGTAACTGAAGAGAGGTTTCAGGAGATTTATTGAAAATAAAATTACTGATGTAGGTTGCGGGATGGAGACAGTCATCTTTTGCGGTCCCTTTTAAAAGGTGAGAAAGGTTGTGGGATGAGGAGGGGGGGGGGGCTAGGGGGATGAAGCGAGGCACTCACGTCAAAGGCGGCACTGCGAGGCTGATGTCCACAGACCGCTCGGCCCAAAACATCCGTTTCTAATTTGTGTGACAATGCTAGCGCGGATGGCGCCTGATTTGCAAGAGGGTGCCCACAGCACAACTCATTTGAATAAGCACACATCCGAGCTATCAGGCGGAAGTGTTTGCAGACAGACTGAGCGCTAACAATCTTTCGTCAGTATAGCCAGACAACCGCAGCAGCCGGTGTTTCTGCACGTGCACCTGGACCGTAATCCTAACACGGCTAGCGAGGCAGGTCCAAACACAATCCTGTATTGTAATCCCAACTGCATTCCTAATCTGAATCTCAGCCTGGCAACCAAAATTGGAGATGATTTCCTTTTGCCAAAGGAGCTGAGGCAACTTCTTGTTTGTGCCTCCCTTCTTCCCTTTGGCGACGGCAACCCTGGGAGAGATGCAGAAAGCACGTCCCCCAGGGAGAAAAGCTGCCTCGGGCCGCAGAAAGCCTATTTACAACAAGCTGTGCTTGTTACTTTCATCAAAATAGAGCACAGAGCTTTTTCTCGTGCCTTGTTTTTGTGCTTTTGGCAGGAGGTTGTTATTGTAAAGCACCAACTCCATTGTGTTCAGCCGTGCGGTGAAAGTTTAGTCGGGTGGAGATGGTCGGCCACAAAAGCTTTGTTCCGTGAGAGGTCATTGCGGTTTATAGACTTGGAAGGAGGTAACTTTAGGAGACGCAGAGCCGCTCTATCCTCGGCCGTCCTCGATCATCTTCAATTAAAGGATCGACGGTCTCCGGCGGCCGCGTTTGTCATAATCTATTGGCGATGGCACATTCCAAATATTGAAGGAGAGGACAGAAAATCAATAGGCTGGATTGGTCTGCAAGGCCCGGAGGGAGGTCTCCTTACCCAGGCTCAATTCTCCTCCATCAAGGTTCTCTTTTTACTACTGTTTGGACCATCGCTTTGAATTTCGTCAAAGGGTTTTGGGAATATCAAAAAAAGGGAGGGGGGGGACATATAGTAATGGGTTTGTAGTTCACTGACCTGCCATATGCCCTCTAGTCAAATATGCAATCACTTCTAGTCTGTCTGTAGACATGAAATGCTTTTGTTTGCACCATCTGGGATAGAACTTCATTGTTGCATACAATGAATGAATGGTTTACAAAGATGCTTGCAGATGTGGATTAAATCAAGTGTGATGAAAGAATGTTTATTATGTTGGTTGGAGAATTGAATGCGACTCTACTCAATATCTCCAGTGTCTGTCTGTCTGTCTGTTTCTCTTAATGTTGAGGACCGAGTAAGAGTAACAATGATTTTGGAAAAAAATAAATAAATAATAAATAATAATCTTACATCTCTTTTGATCGTTTATGAGGGCTTTTATCCACTCTGAGCAGACACAGTTAAAAAACAGGCGGGGGACGAATCAAGGTCAATGACTTCTTGACAAGCACTCCGCCCGTGTGGTATTATTTTTCATTCTCTGTCCACAGCAATAGCCGGTACACTTCGGTTTTTCTTCTTTTGACTTCTTTTCAACAGTAGCTATTGATTCACTGAACTGTAAAGGACCAATCATGCTGGAACTATTAGCACCCAACGGCAGTATTCATGTCTGAAAGCTGTGTGTATCCGAGAGACAAGCTAATCACTGAAAAAATAAATTCTCCCACAGGGTGGGCGACGCTACAACTAATCTGCTATGACTTATGTTTGCCCACTCTTTCTTGCTCAAGTATTTAGAACAAAGCTGAGAAGGAATATCGCCCAGAGGAGGGGGTCCACCTACGATCTATAAAGTCCTCCATCAAAACCACCTCCCTCGCTTTATGAGAACATTAATCTGAGGTTGCACTATTCTGCGGCTCTTCAAAGCACCTCGACAGAGTGAGTTGCCTTTTTTTCCTTTCCAATGCTTTTTGTTGTGTGGCCTTTGTTATACAGAATTGCAAAAAACAAAATCAATCTTGTATGTTGGATACAGACAGGGGGCCTAATTTACCAACGTGTTTGTAAAAATTGAGTGTGCTTCCCTCAGAATGAATACTTCAGCAGACAAACATCTGCAAGAGATGGAAAAGTCAGCACTTGCTGGAGCAAACATTTTTTTTGCCTTAAGCCTGCTTGCAAAGCCTCCAGCTCACCACCACCATTACACACACAGCTGCACACTGCAGCGGGCCAGTGGAGGGAGTGCACGGAGGTTGGCCTGGATACACTTTTAATTGGCAGTTCGTAGGTGCAGGATGAGTGATATGTGCCAAACAAGTGAGTACGACGAGGAGATGCACTTCAAAAGCCATCACTCCTGGAGCATAGCATTGTCTTGGCATTAGCCGTGATGAATGCAGAGCACAAGAGCTCCCCATCTACCATTATCATCAGATTCATCTCCGCCAATGCTCGGTGGTCCCACTAAAGTCTGCCATCAAGTTATTTATGACGCACATGGAAAAGGCTGTTCTTTAACAGGCCTGCCCGTGGCGGGCGGGAGCAGTACACAGAACACGAGCTTTGGATGTTTAGGAAATAAATCAAGCAGCTAAATGAGGGCAAGCAGCGGAAAGCGTAAGACCCCTTTCCTGTTAATTATGCCCCAGGCTTCAGCTTCTGGACTCTTAACAAGTTCTGGATGCCGACAACAGGCCAGACGCTGTGCTGTAGGTAGCGGCGCTAAGCTCGGCCCATCAGATCCGAGCCGGCCCGTGAATTATTTGCTGTCAATGGAAAGAAGCCAAATAAAACGTGTGCAGGATAATCTCCACTAAGGAGGCTCCACTCCAGTCGTTTCCTTTAACAACCCTGTCCCCTTTTTTATTTTTCAAAAGATTCACTTCCTAATCACAGATGAGAAATGTGCACATCAAACAGCGCCAGCGACTTTGGTCTACACAGCTGCCTTATAAAAGCAAACAAGCTATAAATAAAAGAGAATTTTATAGAGGGGCGTCTGTCGGGCATGTGGGGCTGAAATAAAGAGGGGTGAATGAAATGAAGAGGTGAACAAGTAAAGGGAGAGACAAGAAAAGGAAACTACACAAAGGAGATCAAGCAAAATGGCAACGAAATGCCACGAAATTAGTGAATGAGAATTAATCGGATAGGACAGGACAAGACTTTCTAAAGGCAGACTGGGTGATGTTACCTCTTCTGCTGAACACAATGTGATGCCATTTAGATGTGATGCCGTGAACAGGTTGGCTTAGGGTGGGACCGGTGTCACGGCTGGTAATGAAAGCCTTTCATGTGGCAGATGATAAGAGGGGGGGCGAACAAGGCAGAGGGCCCTCTGGGGAGGTGAGGACACCCGACCACCACCTCCGCCGGAGCAGTGGAGAGGAAAAGTGCGGGTGTGGGCAGGAAGCAGCTCCACGGTGACGAGACGGGTTCTTACCAAAGACAATTGACTGTTGACTAAGCCCCTGTCAATTTTTTCCATTCTTGCACAGCATGCAGTTTGTACTGCACAACGGGGAAGCTTTCCAATTTTGGAAGCACAGTTTGACATCATTTTAGACAAAAGCAGTTTCTCTCTCGAGCAATGACTGCCAATTTGGCCTCCACAAACATAACACGTCCATTTTATATTTGCATGAGTCAGTGTATTTGTTGATGTTGTTTTCAAAAAACTATTGGAATTTACAAATGTAAATGATACTGTTTGGAGAAAGGTTTTTGGAAATCTCGCCTTATCTTTGGAAAACGTTGCTAACATTTTGACTTGGAAAATTACTAGCACCGAGCTATTGAGTTCATCAATCACGCAATCTCGGGTTATCACACATTTAGCAACAGAGGTTGTTTTTCAATCCGAAGGTGTCTTGGTAGATTGTAACATATTGACAGCTCAAACTGTTATGAGTGCTCAACCAGTCAATCTGACCTTAAGTCCACCACGAGGGGTGAAAAGCCTTTTATGCTAGGCTACACTACAGCCTGCACACCCTATATCACTCTCACAGTACACGTGTGTGTGCATCTGTGCGTGCTTATGAGATAGCAAGCGAAAGTGCGATATGATTTTATGACAGCTAGAAAAACAATAGTGTGGTTAGTCACTGCAGGCTACAAAAAACATGAGGCTTTGCGAACCGCTCGATCTCGAAAGCTACTTGAAAAGTAGATTTTGGTTAAAAAAAAAAGTATGCCATCTGACCTTTACATCGAAAATGCTTTATGCATGGCCATGCATAAAGTCCACATTAATAGGATGAATTTTCTTCCCAGTCATTTTTTGTTAACAGAAAAAGGTAGCATTTAGCCAACCAACCAAGCACTAGTTTGGATAATTAATTGAAAGTTGCTGACGGCAGTAAGCGACCGTATTTTCCAGACTATAAGGCACACCGGACTATAAGGCGCACCTTCAATGAATGGCCCATTTTAAAACTGTGTCCTTATATAAGGCGCACCGGACTATAAGGCGCACCATTAATGCATCATGTCAGATTTTTAATCCAAATCAAATCATTTTCCATTTTATCTTTTTTATTTCAACTTCAGACACAACAAATTACTTTATAACCACAAAATAATGATCCATAGTCTTTTTGAGTCATGATTCATAGTCTTCGGCGGGCCACTTATGATTGATTTCATGACACAATGCTTCGGGCCAGTTTAAATTTAGGAATCCGGTCCATATATAAGGCGCAGCGGACTATAAGGCGCACTGAGAACATTTTAGGTTTTTAGGTGCGCCTTATAGTCCGGAAAATACAGTAGTTAGCTGAGTAGGCTTGTGTTGACATGGTATGGCATTGGAGCAGCTGCTGGTTGGCTACATATGCTTCCAACGTAGTTAGTGAGAATAAGCAAAGAGTCATTTAGCGTAAAGAAATCTGTATTTACTCCCATGCTGTGCTCATGTAAGCATGTTTGTTTGTATGTGGCCTTAAGAGCTTCACTCCCCAGGCGTCTCCAGTGGAATCACTCGGTCATTATCAGAAATCTCCACCTGCTGTCTTGCAAGCTTTACTTTTGACAGAAATCAATATGGCCGTCACAAGCAATCATCAGCCAACTATGTGTTTGAGTGCACACCCAGCGCGCACACAAAATGCATGCGCTCCCGCATATATAGCTAAACAAAGAGAAGTGGGAAAACAACTCACGGGGCTTTGTTTGTTGCCTTTTTGATTGCAAACAAAGTGCAAAGGAGAGGGATCATTTGACTGAGAGAGTCGGAGATGTGCATCGAGAGACCTTGTACTTTTGACACCGGCATGCCAAGCATGTTATTGAAGCTTACTTTGAAGGTGAGGGCAGAGCAGTAATTACATCTCTGCTTCTGAAAACACAGGAATCCTCGCACACGTTGCTTTGTCGGAGTCAAAACAAATTGATTTTTATTAACAATGCCAGATCGCCTGATCCTACGCACAAGAGGCGAAGGCGCATTTTGATTTATTGGAATTCACATACGCAAAGGCTGTTTTCATCTCAAAAGTTTTGTTTTTTTCCCTCAGGTGTTCCACTGTTGTGCCTCGGAGGGTTTTAAGGGGAGGTATCTTGAGCTGATCAAGGCTTCTTTTGTTTTGTTTCTATCTCCCATCAGGCCAGATGCGAGGTTATCGCCAAGCCGTTTGTCCTTACAATGCTCGTAATCTACAGAGCTGCCGCGTCTCAAATATCAATTAAATAATCAGATGCAATCTCATCCCATTGTTCCCTGCAGACAGTCCAGACCACAAAGGACTTCTGTTTACTGACCTGAATATCATTTTAAAATCACAACGCACATTTTTCAACTACACACAATATGTACACTGCTGTTCACTGAGTGTGTAGTGGTCAACTTGTCAGACTTGCAGCATGGATTTAGTTCCCACTCAGTGGCAGTGAGTGTCTGTTTCCATGTGTGCGGCGTGATTGACTGGTGACAAGTCCAGGATGTAGTCTGCTTTTAGCCCCATGTCATCTGGGATAGGGTCCAGCTTCCCACTACACTCAACAGAAAAAGTACAGACACTACTGCACTTTATTGCCTCCCCTTGGGAGAGTATTTTGCATAGTCTTTCTTTAGCTTGCTTGGAAGAACCAGTTTCCACCTAATTTACAATTACGGTGAAATATCTTAAGCCTGAAATTGCACGACACATTTTTTTATGTTTTCTAAAAACAAGAAAACATTCAGCAAATGTGAAGAGTACAGCTTGCATATGACTGAGATTTATTTATTTTTTTAATCAAGGACGTTAGTATTTTTTTCATTTATATACTAATATCAGTAAGTTAAAACTCACTTAGACAATTATGCTCTTATCTTAATTTTATAATAATCAAGCTGTACATGCAACTGTTGTGATCATTTTGTAATAATTACATATCGAGAAAATCATTTAACTTTATATTTCACAGTGATAAATATTGACAGTATATAATTGTAAAACTCCTGCCAAAATGTTGCTTTATAATGTCACAAACAAAGACAGACTGAAAATATCAGTAAAGGTCATCGGAAGGTGTGTCAGACCTCTACCTACATTGGGATATTTACAGTCAACGTCTGGGACAAGCTGTCGTGTTTGAGCAAGAGACCAATGAGCATGCAGCTTCATCAAAGCAACAACTGCCACGGGCTGCCATGTGAGGGCCCGTGTGTCACACATCATTTCCCTCGGGCCTTCATGTCTTTTGGCAGTCAAATGAGTCGGGCCAAACATTCCCATTTACACAACGCGATGACACGTTTTTGTTTTATATCGCACTAGCAGCGCTTCATGCGGATATTTACCGACATGCTGGTATGAGAAGTACTGGTCAGCCCAAAACTAAAAAACAATCACGTGACGGGATGGGAATGAGGGGTTCAAAATTAATAATTAAAACTGTAACTACAACAAACTACCTGAATGTAATTTATTATCTAGGATACAAATCAGTTTGATGCATGTATTATACTAAACAAATGAGAAGGGACGCTTGTGTCTCACTACTCCAAGGTGCATAGTTGTGAAATTATTTCATACATTCTTGCTTGTCGGGTTGCTTTGCCAAAAGTAACATTTAAAAGTCGGGCAAGTGTCTGTGGGGGAGAGGCGCTTCATGCGATGTTGAGTGACAAAAGACTGTGTGAAACCCGCAGAGCACAAGAACGCAGCACCCAGCTGGTAACTGTGCTCTAAAAATATACATTATAGCTGAAAGTACCAACTGTCATATCACAAATTTATCCAATATGTAAACCACATAGTGAAATTGATGTGTGTTTTGTTTGGATTCTTTTTACTGTAGCATTTGTGTCAGTGAAGTAATGACGGACAAAAAAAATATATTAAGTGGTCAGTGTGATGACGACTGAGGACAGAAGGAATATACAATACATAAAATAACAATAATAATAATAATAATAGACTCAGAATAAAAGACTCAAAAAAATTTTCACATTAGTTTTTCACAAAATAACAGCTACTGGCATGGTTACAAGTCTGTTATCAAGATGAATTTTTTTACTATATAACTCGCCAAAACTGAGGTCTCAGAGCAACAAGATGAACGGTCCCCTTTTTGTAGACCTTCTTTTTCCTTCCTTCTCATGCTACTTCCGTGCCAAACCAGCTTTTCTGGCACTGGCACTCCCACCACATTCAAAGTCACTTGGCCAATTTTGATGCTTGATGTCATCGCCAGTCTGGTCATGACTTTACGTGTCTTTGAGCCAAAAAATTTTTTGTGGTACAAACGTGCGAGTACGTTCTTTCCGCAAGTTCTTTATGTACACATTGTAGAGGTGGTAGTGTTCAGTATTGCAGATGTTTGTTTGCAGTGCTTTACAGAATAGATTTATTTCTGATTGCTTAAATCTAGGTCGTCAATAGTTAAGCGGCAGAAAGCTCTTAGCTCGTGTTTTGGTATGAGTATCTCTTGAGCTAGTGACCTCTGCAGTTAGATTTACTGCTGTGACAGGAAAACAAACTCCTCCAATTTCCACTGATCACCAGAGGGCTCCTTTGGTGGTGGGTGGGGTCCCAAGCTATAAATTTGAAAAGGTTTCTATATGAAAGGGCAGCAGGGAAAAGTAGCTAATTCATCAAAGCGAACAGTTGTAGACTTTTGCAAAGAGAGCAAAGGGCTCCGTAAATCATTACTAATCAGACACCCGTAAGCAAATTAAACTGGTGAAAGAATCAATGGTCCCGGATCGATGGGTGTAAAGGACAGCTGATTTGACCCCAGAGAACTGTGGAATTCCAGAGGCCACGCAGAAAGCCACAGATCTGTTTCCACTTCATGGCCGCAGCTGTCAGTCTTCATTCATGTCAAGGCGGGCCGTCGACTTCGAAGGTAACTCAGCCAAGCTTGACTAAAACAAAACCTTGGAGGGCAAAGCAATATAGGACAGAGAGAAGTCTGATGGCATCTCGCTGGATGGACGGAAGATTAAGGTGAGATCTCGCTCTGTCTGAATTCGCACCCCCCCCCCCCTCCTCCTCCCAAAAGAAAAAGTCTCTGGAGGTGGATGCAGTCCTCAGACTGCAGCTGTGCAACAGATGGCCTCAAGTTCACGGATGGCTCATTTCCACATCTTTAAGGTCACAGATAACGGCTTCACCGACGGCAATTTCAACTTTGACTTGTTGGCCTGACAAGAAGAGCACATTAAATCATTTACTCATTAAAGATTCTCTCTTTCCATGAATCTCTCTCTGTCCATCTACTATCCTCCCACCACTTTGAATTACAACAGATGGCTCCTCAATGTCTTTTTGCCAGTCAGTCTATTCCTCCATCCATCACTGCAGTGCAGCCTTCGATAACCTCAACAACGAGAATAAGTAATAGTGGTCAGGCTGATATTTGACGTCAGGATGACACCTCAAGACTGAGGTCATTCTCGGACATTCATGCTTACCAGATATTCCATCTTAAGTGGTTGTTCACCCTAACTTTCCCTTTCTCACTGCATCTTCGGAATAAATAAATCGAATAGAAAAGCTCACAGTATATCTAAATGCTGCTTCAGTAAAAAAGAGATAGGTGAAGTGCAAAATACACAATTTGACACATGAAGGTTCGTAATTACAAATTGCCTTTGCGTATGATCCTGCAGGACAAACGTAATGGAGCAGTCAAACTGCTTCTGAATGCTCGAGTGGATATTCTGATGATGGATGACAAAAAGCGCATTTTCCCAAAATTCTGAACTGTGCAACTTCATTCGCTTGTGTGATTTTTGCTTCATAAATTGTTGTTTTTTTTTAATAAAAAGTTGCTATTGATTTTTTTTCACCTTTAAATCATTAAGATGTTATTCATTCCACAATGACAGCATGAATAAATCAGTATTCACTCAATTATCACACATTTGAACTTGCTTCACTCGAACCCCCAGGTCACACACTTGCACATCCCCCACGGCACCTTTGCATGCGTGATGTCGAATATAGTTGTGAATTCGGCAAATGTTTCACCTTGTTAGAAGCGTACAATTATAGCACGAACCCCTGAGGCAAACCTAATCTCAAAGTGAAGGGAAATCTTCTATTATATCAAGCGAAATTACTGTGAGCTTTTCTCGGCCTATTCCGATAAGATACCGATCAGGCAAATAGATTGGCTTTTTCATTATCTCTGGAGTGATCTAGGAAGGCATTGGGTAGATAATTTGCTAATGTTTCCTGTGACCTCTCCAGTTTTAAATGTTGTCTTTGGCTACACGTCAACTAAAGCCTTGTGTTTACCGCGGCGTAAAAATTCGGTCACTATTAATATTCTCAAACACACAAATGGGTTTTTACATTTTATCTGTTACAGTATTTTACAAAGTATAGTCTTAAGGCGACTTATGTTGTTGGCAGTGAGGTTTCTTGAGTTCTTTATAGACCTTGTGTGTGTGTTCACAAAAACAATAATAATGCCAAAGAATTGGAGCGAAATGCAAAGTGGGGGGAAAAAATTATATATTGTTAACTAGGCAACTGAAGTCCAATCTATATTTCAATGAGCAGAAATCTGCTCTCATTTCCCGGCATTTTGAAGTGAGGTTTAATTATTTGGCATCTAATTAACAAAATGAAATGAGCTGCTTTGATGTGGGGAATTTAAAGAAATAAACGCGCAGGGTGAAATCATTTTAATTATTGAGTTACTTTGTCTTTCCTCATTAAAGTAGGTGCACAATTTCATCAAGACATGGGAGCGCGCAATAAACACCAAGGCTTAGCTATTTGAATGTTTTTCATATACGATTTAATTTCGCCCAAATATGCAGACGTATAAAAAGGTTTGGAGCTTCGTCATTCAGGTGCTGCAGTCTCACTCTTTGACAAAATTGAGACTAACTTTTTGTTTGGCTCAGATCAACGTGAAAGCTTTTTCTGATTATGATCTTAAATGTATAAAATGTGTTTCAAGGAGAAATGTCTTTGGTATCAAAACTATAAATTAATTCAAGATAACTGAATTGACGCTCACATTTAGCAATCGTGGAACCATCAACGCACGTTCAATTCAGAACTGACTTTTTCATCTATTGGTTGTGCCGCACATTTGTTTTGAATTAAACCCAAACAACCAGTACCAATTTGATCCATATTAGGGTCACGGGTGAAAGGCAGGGTACACCCGGGACAGGTCGCCGACCAATCCTCAGAAGCACGCATTCACAAAGCCGAACAATGGCAACTCCCACTTCATTCTGCATTTTAAAAGCTCGTTCAAATGTATTCAATTCAGTACGTTTAGTGGCCCGGTGCCACCCACTCCTCATGGAGTTATTAAATCAGTCGGCAGCAGTGTGGCTCTGTCACAGCCGGTATTAGAACGCCATCCCCCCCCTCCTATTACCAGGTGCAGCCCTGTGATTTAAAGCTTTGATTCTGTTCAAATGACAACAAAGGTGAGCCCACAGTTGACGCTCCTAATTCATCATTCCCTGCTTGATAAGAGCCGGATTAATGCTTTTAATGCGACGGTTGCAGGCAATCATCCATTTTAAAGCTGGCTCCCCAGAGGATGCAGCTGAAAAGGGAAAACACCTGAAACACAAATGTAGCGGGGCGGGCGAGGGATGGAGGTGGGGGGGGTGCATGGCAGGGATAGGCAGAACACTGTACGCCATTATTTTTACGTTAAGCATCGCACCAGTTTCCCCCATCTTGTTCAGCCTGTGGCATCTGGCATGAATCCCAGGAGCAGATGGTTGCAAGAACCCGGTTAAAGTTCGACCTAAATGATATCATTTAAAAATCAGAGCTGTCCTCAAAAATATATATTTTTTTCAATATTCATGTTTTTACAGTTTTTCTGCCTTAATACCCCATTACAAAGTCATTCCATGCTTAACATCTGTTGACTCCTTCACCTTTGCTCTATAGCCTCTAACCTGTGCAGAGGCATGGGATTTGCAATGAAAATGATCCATTATCCAGATGTATCTGGACAGAACCAGCTCCCTCCCAGCTGTTGCTCTGATCTCTACTTTAATTGTCTCTGAACTGTCGCCAAAGAAAACTATGGACGATGAGAAGACAACTGTTGCTCTTGACAGAAATAGGCCCATGTGAAACTTGACATTGCCCCCCACTACCCCATCCGACCCTTCTTGTAACCTTTAACCACATTTAAAGAGGACAGCATTGCTTGAGAAAATATTGGGTAATCCTACCAAAACAATGGAAAGTACATCTCTCCATCTCTTTCGGTCAATATTGGGAAAAGTGTCGTCATTTCCCATCGCTCAGATAATGTTGATATTTGTGTAGTTGGCAACTAACTTTCCTTTGGGCATTGTAAAATAAAGTGTTTAACCTTCCGTGCGATCTCTTCCAAAATTCTTGCAAAATGAAAGCAGCAAGACATTTCTTGCATTGATTAACAAGTTGAGAGGCACAGAGGTGGAAAGGCTAAGACTAATGTGAATTAATGACACTACAAAAAGTGGTGTCGGGAAATAAATGGAGAACAATGTCTTTAATTAGACATGGTAATTAAGGACAACCCTGAGTGGCCGCTTTCATCTTGAAACGAATGGATGTATTATTTTTCTTTGAATTAATGCAGATTCCATCTTATTGATATACATTCGGGGGAAACAGTAGCAGTAAAGATGAGCGTTGAGTGTTTTTTTTTTTAAAAAAAGACAAGGCTGAATAGATCTTGAATGCCATTTACACAGGTTTCAAGTTGACACTCACTTCAAATGAATTTTGCTGGCCTATTTTATTTCTAATCACATTCAAAGCCTCCCTTATTTGCATTAACAGAACATCAGCTGTGCGCTGTTAACGCTTGCCTCAAATGTCCTGCCAGTATACCATATTATGATTAATTTATGAATGAATATGCATGCAATTCTAAAATGAGCACGTCGTGATTAAAAGCATAGAAAAATAAAGTGATGGATGACTTTCTACTTGATGCCCATTTATATACTAAACAGACAGTCACAGATTTATGTTTGATTATCCTGAACTTCAAAAACTAGAGTTCATATTTACTAAGATGCTCTCTGCTCACTTGAGAGGGAAAATGGAAATAATCTAAGGAAACAGGACAGGAGAAATTGTAAAAAAAAACAACAACTCTGAATCATTTAAATGCAGTATCAAATCCTAACATGTTCTCGCGTACCGGAACAACCTACAAAGTGTCTGCGCTTTAATGACGGTACTAGGTCAGAGCAAGGTGCTGGAGGCACAAGCTCAGAGCTGTGATGTTTCATTATCATCCCCCGTTAGCTGCATTGACAACACAGTAGGCCGCTTTAATTACTCCCCATCAGTGGGGGAGTCAGCGCCACTTCAGAGACACTCTCTAATCACCCCTCTTCTCTTTTCCTCTGCAGGGCACTCATTGTCTCCTACATACAGTATCATTTCCCTATACTTTATGACCACCATTGGACTACAACGTGGAAGCTTTGCTTAAGGGGGTTAGCTTGATTGGCATTTGGGTGTTTTAGCCCCAGGAACAGGCTTTGCAACGCATCTGCTCAGTAACCCTGCAGAGCTGATTTCACTGTTACTGTGGAAAATTGACTTTTATTAGGGGAGCCCAAACTTTCTTCCCCCAGCCACTTCATCCGGCTCCTCTGAGGGAATTTCTAGCCGTTCCCAGGCCAGTAGGGAGACATAATCTCTCCACCAGGTTTTGGTTCCTCCTCCTAGTGGGACGTGCCCGAAACACCTCATCAGCCTGATCAGATGCCCGGACCACCTCATCTGGCAGCTCTACTCTGAGCGCCTCCTGGATGACCAAGCTTCTCACAGGGGAAACTCATTCCAGCTGGATCTTGTTATTTTCATCATGACCATAGGTGAGGTTAGGAACGTAGACCGACTGGTAAAACGAGACCTTCAACTATCAGCTAAGCTCTCCACAATCATCACAATGGACTGACACAAAGGCCGAGTCACTGCAGACGAATCAAGATCATTGGGGACTCAGAAATGCCTCCAGCCACAATAAGGTGATGGCTCAGGGCTGGGTACTATTATTATTTTGAGCAGGGATAGTCAGTAGTAGTTGTAATATTTTCACCATTCCATTTGTGGTTTCAAAGATATCAAGACTGACAACATAAGACAACAATATCTTTTACATAAATTTTCCACGGTTTTTGTATATATTCTGATATCTGATGTATTAAAAGCGAGACAGAAAGACAGATTGTTTGTGCAGTAAAAAAAGAGAAAGAAATTGGGAGCCAAGTGTTAAAATTGGATTGCGCTCCTACTGTACTTCCAAATTGGACAAGAAACCAAACACATCATTTGTGAAGAGGTCAGCTCAGGAAGCACCAGCGAAGACTGATTGCATCTAAAATAACTTGTGTCTCATCGTTTATGAGCCATGCAGAATTTGTCCTAATGGGAAATGACTTGCAGCACAGCCTCTGCACAGATGATGGGGATTTCACTGTTGACAAAAGCGGTTCAGAGGGGACAGCTCGCATTGTCTTCTTTTACTGCCCATCAAGCAGTATACAAAGTCCTCCATCCCTCCACTGTGAGCATGCCAAGGCTCTTTGTTAGCCTGAATGCAAGTCTATTCATCTCAGGGCGAACAACACAACACAGTAATAACACAGTCATGAGTTTTGACTGATGTCATTGAGGCGAAGTGCTGCCTCTGTAAGCTGGAACCAGCGCCGGGCCCGCTTGACCATCGAGGCCCACTGACCTCGGCGTGACCCGGTCCGGCGCTAACGCCGCTGCTGGCTCTTTACAGACTCAGACCAAGCATCAACAACAGCCGGGCTGCTTAATGCCAAATCCAGGTTAACCTCCCGACCTCCCTCGGCCCCCCTGCCTTCTGGCCAAACACAGACATGGGGCTGATGTTTCCCCAGGCCATTTTTCACAGCTAATGACGTGGAATAATATTGGTAGGGTTCGTTGTGCGACGTATCAGCACTACTCATTTTTCCTCCGCAGTTTTGATTACCACATGCAAACAAAGTCATTACAGCTGCCCTAGTTCCTTCTTAGTATATACACTTTTGCGCTGGGCATTATGTTCTACATGCATGAATATGAAACGTACGGAATATGGTAGCAGATGTCATGAGCATTCAACAATGCTGAATGGTTTAGGAGCTGTTACTATATGGGAACTAGGTCACTATTCAAACCCACTGGCTCGCATTGACTGTTTCGAGTGACTATTGATTTTCTGACTAAAGCAATGACTTCATTAATATCACCATTAGTCTGCCATCTGACATAAATGGGTAGTTTGGCGGCGCAGGCCGTAATTCCGGTAGATATGAATCACAAAATTAGATGCATTAAACATTCAGTACATTTGACAACAAATGTGCACTCTAGTCATGGTAAAGGTTGCACTTCGCAATGGGGCCATTCAGTTTGCCTCGACGCTCACAAACATTGCGAAACAAATGCTGTCGTTTACTTTGAACTTCATTTTGGGATTTTCATTTTGAGGGGAACAAAATCAGCAGATTCTTTTTTTCCTTGGGCTTTCAAAACAGAATCGACAATGAGTGAAGGATTATTTTCTTTTTGATCCAGGGATGCCAGTTTAGTTAAAACAAAAGAATAACTATGGGCTCGTGTGAATTGCAAGATGCATAGAAGACTCACTCTCCCAAAAAAACACAAAAGAAGTACGGTGTGTGTGCGTGCATGCGTGCGTGCGTGCGTGCGTGTAAGCAGACTAGAGAAAGGGAAATAGGATTTGAGATCTATATTAAAACTGTAAATAGCGTTTCAAGATTAGTGACGGGCAGGAGGAGGTGACAGCGAGAGTCTGTGAAAAGTGGATTTCCCCCTCCCCACTGTGTCTATTTTGATTGCAGGAGCCTTGACAAGCTTTGACTTGATTGTGAGAAGGCGACATGCACAGCCGAGCCTTGATGACTTTGTTTGAGGCATGTCGAGATCTTTTGGTGACTGAAAGGAACGCAAATCAGGATTACGTATTACACAGTCATATTCATGCAGTCGGCATTACGGGCTCTGAAGTGTCTGGCAAGACATTGTTGTTGCCTTTCCTCGCTCCCTCTGCGTGTGCTGTAATTGCCAAGATCTGGCTTTCAGAGACGAGAACCATTTCATTTGAAGTCATACAACCAAGGGATGGACGCTGCCACTCTGCTCGAAATAAATAATTTGGTGGTGTCATATAGTAAGCAAAGAAATGTCCCAAATTTGTCAAAGACATCTTTTGTTGAATGCCCCCAGAAAAATAGTAAAGAATAGTAAAGCAGATCACCTCAAAGTGATCGCCCCTGACGCTTTGCACTTTTAAAATCAACCAAAACCTTTTAAAAATATGTTTTAGTATACCGCAAGACATCAGTTCAGCAAGAATTAAAGGAGTAACTCATTAGCTTTTGGCAGTTAACACTTTAGCAGGTGAAAAATTAAGTCACGCTAACACTTAGTATATGTAGATTTAAATTTAATATTAAGCAATGAATAATTCATCTTGGGCAAAGCTCACAATGGTCTGCTTTCAATGCACAATTAGAGTAAACTGGATGGACCGCTACTTCTGACACAATGGAGACTAAAATAACCTCGAACCAACTCCAGAGGATGTATAATTTCAAGTCTGATAGACTAAAGTATGATATCATTCAAACCATGTGCCATATCTGACAAATCCTATATATCATTCATTTTTTGCTTCCGTAACCTCACAAGAGCTACAGTAAAAGGGGGCACGTATTATTTTTGAAGAAGAAAAAGTGGAGCTGCCAAACGCCCTTCAATTGACTTCCTCCCCAGCCCCCATCGCTCTTATACAAAACTTGGCTGTCGCATCATCAGGCGCCATTAAGTCATCGCATGTGCCTGACACTGGGGCGATGTGTGTGCTCTGGCCCTCTCCCAGCCCTGAGCCTTTATCACCATACAACCTCTCTGTGACAGACAGGACTGATCTCCCTTGCAGCTACCCTCCACCGTGCCAGTAAAAGGACAGCATTGGAAAAGGTCCCCCGAGGGCCACTGAGGATGGACTCATGAATCAAACATGCGCCTGAAGCTTGCTTCCTATCACCCAGGTCAGCCCGAGCATTAATACGTGGTGGCTCCAGGGAGCTACCTACTGTGACCTCCCCGGTTTCCCCCAACAGTAGGGCACTGACCTCGGGTGCCAAAGAGGGCCTCCCTCCAACATGATCACGTCACATTATGTCCGCATACCGAGGAAGCGGTGCCACCCATAATGACGGGGATGAGTGAAACAAAAAAGAATAAAAGTGAGTGAATGGATTGTATTGTTGATTTTCTTTTTGGTGACGCTATCGCACCTGTTGTGAAACTATAGCATAAATGTACAGGTACATCGGGGCGCGCCACCTCTCAAACCATGTAATTCCATCTGAAGACAGTCCAAATGATGTCTTAAGAACCAAAACAGCGTGAATGATGGACCACAATATAACAGGAGAGCACTGTAATCGAATAAGACTCAACGCTAGCGAGGAACTTGCCTCTCTCATCAATATTGAACGCAATCATCTTAAGAGAAAATCCAGCATCTATCAAAACCTGAAGGAGCTAGACACAAACGGTGCCGCGTAGATAAAACATAACCTCGTCGGGGGGGGTGGGGAACAAGTTGCAGCCATAGAGCATGAAGGATCAAATAGACTACAAAAAGGCAACTCGATTCTTTGATGCAATGCCGGGCCGCGTGAGTAAAATCGACTGTGTACGGGGCCTTCCAAAAACACCACCAATCTTCATTGGCCAGACGGGGTGTGATATATGTGACTGTCTTCCAGCGTAAATTAGGCAGTCCAGAGCGCTGCGTGCTAAAGCATGACGGAGGCCGGACAGTGCACTAACTCAGCCGGCCCGGTGCCATGCGTAGCAGCTTCTCTGTGCTGCGCCGTGCCATAAATCACCAGCTGGGGGGAAATGAATCGCTGTCCGTCTGAGCTGGACGCACCAGCTGGCACCGCCATCACCTGGCCAGCAGGAGCCCACACCGACACCGGAGCGAGTGAAATCAAGAAAAATGAGGCATGGAGGCAGACGGAGCCATAGCCCCGCACTCTCTCATTAGTCTCCTCCGGGCTTCCTCCTCACTGAGCTCGTCTGAAGTGAAAGGGCACACAAAATATATTTCAGAGTGTCACCTAGGGGGAGGAAAAAAAGGGGAAAAATGATCACCCCCGGTCTCCTCACAAATCTATGTAGCACCATGCTGGCAGACAGCATTAGTGTTTCTCTGGGAGGCAACGGGATGGAGTGCAGCTCAGGGAAAGGCCGAGTCACTACTTTGTGTTATTTAATGGAGTCTGCTATGTGAACAAAAGCATAGCCATACAGATATTTTAATCTGTTAATTCATTATTGATCTTACTTGCTTTATTTTCCGATGGCATTTTCTGCGTTCCGGTACCGAGGTTATCATTTTCACTTCCTGACATGGCCACTTTTTCTTCATACGTTTTATTTTACTGGAAGCAATGACCCAAACCGATTGGGGATTCAACTCTGCATCCAGAAGTAGTTAACAGGATAAGAAAAAAAAAAGGTGTTGTTGAATAGATTTACACTTTTCAATATTGCAGAGTTGCTCGTCGAGAGACCACTTATATGCTGACCGCTGCCATTATGAGGAGCTGTGTGGGTGTCAGAACCGAGGTACTCGTGGAGAAAATGGCTTGAAATTACATCAATACAGCCGCATTAAAAAGTTGGAGTGATCTAAAACAGGATAGATTTGATCTTTTATGGAAACTGGACTGTTGTTTACCTCCAGTGACTTGAATGAGCCACTTTTTTGGCATTAATCTCCACACCCCCATGAGAGAACTGATTTGGAGCAAAGGGACAGTCAAAGTCAGGATAACATGATGAAAAAGGGGGCATTCTAAATGAACAGATGTAGCCTCGATTGACAGCAAATTTGAGGCTCGGGGCACAACACGTGATTGGCAAAGCTAATTTCCTGCCAACATCCACGTCGGTTCTCGCCTAATTTCGCTGGTCCTGCGGCAGAGCCGTGCAGGTCCATCACAGTTTCTGATGTGGTGGATTAGCTCGTCTCTCCTGTCACAAGGGCTGTGATGAATGGCAGGAAGGAAGCGAAAATGCACTGGCTGCTCATTGGATTGGGGCGGGGGGGCGGGGCAAGGTGATAACTGGCCAGCAAGTTGACCTCAGGCTCATATCTCACCTTGCTGTCCCTTCCCCTCCCTGTGGCTGTGACCCCCCGCAGATGTCCAGGTGTACGTTCACATATCTGCAGCGCACTCATCAGTCGTAGTAGACTACGGCATGACTTTGACACATGCTTTGACAGGGAATCCAATTCCATCAGTGTCTGAAGGTCCCTTGGATAAAGTAGATAGCGTCCACTGAATCCCCTCCCGTTTATATGAAAAGGGCATGTACTGTGTAAAGGTCAGGTATTTTAAAAGAGATGCATTTGATATGGAGGTAGATAACAATCACAGCCTTGTGAAACTGGCCGTCTGCTTAGTTTTCAAAGAATGTTCGGCGCAGAGGCTGAGCTGAGTTGTTTTTTACCTTCCTGACATGTTTGAAATTTTTCTTTTACACACACACACACAAAACTAAATTGTAAATGCAATGTAGAGTGAAAAAAACTCAAACCACAGTATCAGCATTTGAACGTATTCAAAAGTCAACTAGCTTTTTTTGTTTTTCGCAGCAGTTCTTTGCCATAGTAAAATGAATGTTGACTATATTAATTTGCATTTATTGACATTCGAGTTAAACAGCGACAAATTTGGACAGTTGTGTAATAACTTAACTGTTCCCTCTGCATCTACCTTTGGACCGGTCAGCCACCAATAACCCCCTGCTGAGAAATAATTGAATATTGTTAGCATTGCTAAAACAACACGCACACAAAAAAGTGAGTGCTGTTTATCTACCGATGGACTTGTTGTTTCTTTTATTATTTTGTTAATGCATCCAATTGTAATAGGTCATGCAACTTCTCTGTCAATCCAACGGCCGATTAATCTTTTCTCAATTAACGACATTTTTTTTCTTTTATCGTGCCTTATCTTCAGGTTATTGATTGTCTGAAAATGCCTTACAGGGATTATATTTTGAGTTATTGCACCACCTGTTGCGTTGACAGCATGCAAATAAATGCATCAGTATATAGATTTTTCTGCAAAACATCATTGGTATGGATATTTAGAATTTTAGCATTTTTTGAGGGGGGCAAATAGGGGGTTGCTAAAATAAAATTATTTAAATGAGTGTGTACCTCTGGACATAGCTCTCTGCAGCTGCCACGCTTACCAGTTTCCACACACACAACCCAACCTAGCAACATCATCCCCTCAACTCCTCCAATTCGGCTGCAATCATGCAGCTATGCAAATGTTGTGTACTGAGAGTTTGTTGCTAAATCCTCCAGGACATCAATCCCAGCTGCCTGAGTCCTCAAAGTTGACCACCCAAGGGAGGCAATACTAGGAAGTCATTTCTGCAGACACAGCCTCTACATTGCCAAAGAGCGCCCGCCAACTCTGAGAGTCCTTGAGAACTATATACTAAAACATCCATTTTCAGTTGGGCGACATTTATAATGGTGAACAGAAATCAATCACACTAAACCCTGCACAGACCTACTGAATATGTCTGCTTATTTGGCTGGGGGGGTTGAGCCACCCCCTCAATCTGATCCACATTTCCGGAATATTCATAATTCATCATCTTCGATTCCTGACATCTGCCACTGATTGTGCCATCGGGTCGGCTGGATTTAGCCACTCTCGGGAGCTGCGTTAATGTGCTGGTGGGCCAACACATGAACCCCGGCTAGGCGAGGGGGGGGTTGGGGAAGAGGATGGAGGCCAGAGCGGCAGGAGGCTTTCACACTCCTAATGTGTAATTAGGAGCCAATTTGGAGTGCTGCCTTCCTCCGCTGAAATTAGCTGCCTGTTATTAATCGGGGCGACTAGTTCAATGGCACGATGGGCTTCGTGCTAATGTAACACAAAATGTTCTTAATTATGGCTGAGAGACGGGCTGCGGCGCCTCCATTCTGTTCCAGAATAGCGGAACACGAGCAGAACACTTGGAATGCAGCATTTCCTGGGCGATATCGAATCAAGTTTTTATTCTTTCACCCTAAGGATGCTTTCTATTTTTTTAATACAGTCTAGCACTGACATCATATCGAGAATAAAACCCTCAGAGCTACACCGCCCATGAAATCCATTTGCAATGGCTGAATGTCAGCAGCACTTGAATGAAAGATTGTCCATATTATGTGATTACAAGCGCTGGTCGTCCTTTGGAGAGTTAAGTGCTGTGACCCTGACCGCGCTCATCAGCAATCGTGTGCTCCTGACTACACATGAGAATAAATACTTCAGTGCCCATTTTCATCCCGCTTGTTCTTTTTCTCCCTTCCAACCAAGTGGAAAAGATCAAAATGATGAAAATCTATATCCGACTGGAACTAAAAGACAACGGATTGCTGGAAGTGGAACACGTTTCCAGAGAGGGATTAGACAGAAAGGGACATTTGCATGTATCAGTGATGATAAACTAAAGGGAAAGGAATAGTGATGGTCACGTTATATGATTTTGTTCTTTTGGCCACAAACTAGTTAACTTAATCAATATGGTGTAACCACTGCTCGAAGCAGCCGTGCAGTGAACTCCATGATGCCTCATTTCCTGCAAACAGTCAATGAATCCATAATGGCCATCCAGTGACCAGGCATCCAGGCCGTCTATGATGATAGAACTAAAAAAAAATAAAGGCAAATAACTAAAGCTAGTTATATTGTTTTTATTCCTTAGAAGTACATTTATTGCAACTATAAATAAACGGTAATTTATTATTGTACTTGAACACAAATACCGACTGTTTGTGATGGTTAAACACCAGCTTGGTTTCAGTTTTGACTATTGTTTACTTAAAATGGAGACAGATTTTCTCAATTAATGAAAGACTTGGTGCTTTTTGTAATGTTTTTAAATTGCCATCACAACAGGGTTCCTTTAAGTGCAATCATGACCTCTTTAGCCGTTCTGGTGTTTAACAACGCTCGATTGCATATTTATGACTATTATGGGAGAGCCGGTTTTTCCTATAAATATCATCTCAACAGGCCTAAATCTACCAAATGGCTCCTTGAAAAAATTTCCCCTGCAGAACAAGGACCCTACCAGCTGATTTAGAAACAGTCGACACACGGTGAGAGAGCGCGTGAGCGCTAATGACCACTTCTCGTCCATGCAGCTTGATGATCTCACACTGAGGTCATCATACGCTGCAAGGCCGGCTGAGCTTTTTAGTCTTCTAAAAAAAAAATACTAACAGTGCAACTCAAGCGTTATTGATGGAACAGTGAAGAAAACAAATCTTATGTAGGGTCCCTGAGTGAAGTGTTGCTCAGCTTGAAACAGTGTCCAAGTAGCACAAAGAGCACACACAGCAGTGGTTATCAGAGGACACATTTGTTGAGGAAACTTTCACCATATGTGTCAAATAGATATTTTATTGCTTCAATGGCTTAAAGGTTGACTTCTAGATATGACGGTTAAAAATGTAACTTAAACCAAAGGTCATTTACGATGACAAGAGTTGACACTGCTATGGATTAAATCACATAGACCACAATTGATCTCCTAGTGAGCAAGCTTCATGGAATGTGTTCAACTTTGGAGGTTCCACTGTATCTCAAATGCAGGAGGACAAAGTTCTGGCCCAGTGGAGAGAGAATTAACTCCACAGAGAGAGTCCCAAGGGAACCAGATATGCTGGCTTTGAGTGGGAGGGTATTGGACTGTGAGTCTTTGGGGAGCAGACCAGAGGTGACTGATGGTGCACCGAAGCCCGTGTGTGGCACCTGGACAGCCTGTCACAGTTCCAAGTAGACAAAGTGACATTTGACAGGATGGGAGTTGAGACTGCAACAGCACAAGTCAAGACCGGCTGACAGGAAGGATGAGAGGTGTGCAGTTAAACTCAATGATTCCCCCAACGCCTTTTCAATCTTGTCAGCCTCCTCTTTCCTCTCTTTTTCTTTGTCAGCATGACCCTTTAAATAAACCACGGTCTGGAGGAGGCTGAAGCTATCAATTAGAGTCATCTTGATGAGCCCGCGTGGATATTAATCAGCAGGCGTGTGACAGACTGGGACGAGAGAACTCAAACCAGCAGGCTCTTGAATTTCCCGCTCTACATCACTAAACTAAACTGATATCCAATTATGCCCTCTTCGACAACAAGCTAACAGAGCAGCTGCGAGTTGAAGAGTCTGGCCGTGTCAGAACTGGCCGGGCACGAGCTAGCGAAAGCCAAAACCTTGAAGGAGATGTCACGAGAAGGCTGGAGTCAGACGCTTGAGTGAACGATGGTCCCCACGCTTGCCTGAAAGCATGACATTGCCAAAGGGGGGGGGAAAAAACACCATTTTATCATTCAGTGCGATTCGTGCCCTCTCTCCCTGTCAAACATGCCATATGTCCCCGTCACAGGTCGTCTTGCTGCCTTATCGGGTGTGACAGGGCTATTCACACACTGCTCCCAATCAGACACCATCTCCTGCAGGGGAGGGGGAAAAAAACTCCACCATGGCTTGGTGACAGGCTGTCAGGCAGAGGGCAGCAACCTCCACAGGGCTTCGGCTGAGAGGCCGCCCATCTGGGGAAGAGGCAGGGGCCAGGGGTTACAATGGGACGCCCATGTGCCCAAAAACGTACTCTTCCCTTTACCTACTTCAGCCGAAAAGATCGAAAGCTTGAGCACATGAAAACATCAAATGAGCAGTGAAAAGTGTTGTCTTTGGTGACTAAGTCTCACGGCTTGAAATTGACTTGAAATGTCCTGACTGAAGGTTGGAAGAGCTTTCCCACTCTGACCCAGTCAAACATCTCAAGCGCTGGTACAAAAGTAAATGTTTGAAAATGAACAAACTGGTAGTCAACCAGTGATCCAGACCAAACTGTGCTGGACTTTGAACATGACTCCATTTTCAAATTCCAGGTTTACTCTTCAAGCAGAGATTACTGTTTGATTCTGACTGAGAGCATGTTAACGCACTTCTGAAGCCGGCATGTTTCCTTTGGTGCCAACGCATACCCTATGACTTAGTAGCTCCTTAGCTCGACGCACAATAACCCCGCAACCACTGAATACATTTACTAAGTGAGCAATCAGTTGTTTAAAAATCACACTTATCACCCCTGTGATGATATGCAGGGGGGGAATAAATGTGTAAAGAAAGAAGAGCAGTGGGGCAAGGGGGAGAAGTGCTATTACCTGATCTGAGTTATCTCGCACAAAGAAGTGGGATGTGTCACCTCAACTCCTCCGGAAAAAGACGCAAGCCTCCGAGCGCACATTTTATGAAACATTTTCTGTGAAATGATTGCTAATCTATGCAAGAAAGCAATCAGCGGCTCATTCATAATGCATGAGCGACGAGATACCAGTTTTGCAACGCTTTTGGATTATTAGATGTTATCTTGCATGCGGCATCTGAAATATGAACACTCCTACCTGTCCTATTGTAATTACAGGACGCCGGAGGTCTCCCGACAAAGTGGTGGTGAGGGAAGAAAGATGGAGAAAAGTCAGACGGATACGCGTTGCAATGCGAGAGCAAATAACTGAAGATGGGAATATTTGTTTCTAATAGTTTTGTAAATCCATTTGTGCCGTGACCTAAAAGCTCTTTAAATACTGTACATCAGGCTGACATTTTAATGGTCCATCGATCACACGCTGTCGTGTGATAACATTTTGAGATCGTCTCCCCTCCTCCCTGGGCCTCTAATGGTGAAATAAAATGAATCCATTGAATTGGCTGCAATCCCAGTGAAATGATGAGAATCTATTTTAATTTCAAAGTATGAATATGATGGAATTTTGAGCTGCTCAAATTAATGCAAATCAAATTTCATTTAGGATATTTTTGTTCTATAGACCTAAAGTGCATTGAATATATTTTTGTGCCATTTTCTAAACCCCATTTTCAAGCCTACGTAAAAAAAATAGTAAAAAGCTATTTTGTTTCTTTATATGAATAGATTATGCGAGGATTATTGCTTTCACATTATTAAACGCAACCACAGTAACAAAAAATGCATTTCTGGCACAAGAACTGTGATTGCTTGCATAAACTGGAATTCCTATGAAACAATGGATGGATGAATACAACATACACTGCCTTTGATGAGCAAAATTTATTTGCTTTAGGTGAGTTGTCAAGTCAATCAATTGGATAAAACTCCATTCAAATGAAATAATGAAGGGTTGCATAACAGACTGGGAGAACATAATGATTGCTTTTCTACAGCCTTAGACAAATTCCAAGTAAAAATATATGCTTCGTAGTACTTCAACACAAGCCCCCCCCCACAAACACACACACACACACACACACACACACACACACGCACACACACACACACACACAATGAGTCAAGGATGAAGGGTGCTATAAAAATCAATGAGTCTTTTCAAAGGCAACAAGAAAGAAAGGTGCTTTTGTCTACAATTAAACAAGTGTGCTAGTGGCACTGAAGGATGACAGTGTGTTGCAGGTACCCGCTTCACACAATCAATTACTAGATCAATACGACGACATGATACAATTCTGTGATGGAGAGGAAAAAAAAGAATGGCGACTGGAAGTCAAAGTGTGTTAAGGGTTGCAGATGTTTACAACAAACACAGTCAAAAGGGACTATCCACTGTAGAGAGTAATGTGCTTGACATCCAACCAATCAAATGGTTGGAACCTTACAAGAAAAATATGTATTTAAAAGGGTCACACATCTCAAGATGGTTTAACAGACAGGAGAAAGCGAATATGCTATGCTAATGCTATTCTGTCAGAATCATTTTTGTAAAATGTCTTCAGCAGAAGTCAACCCTAAAAATTTTCTTGACAATAATATGTTGTATGCGTTTGTGGAAAATTAGTTAAGCAACAGCAAAATTAACCCGTTTTTATCTATCTCGGGGCAGGAGGCCATTTTGCCATCAACTGAAAATGACATCACAATTGCTCAGGTCACAACCAATCACGTCTCAGTTTCTGAAAGCATGTGATTGGTTAACGGCCAGCCCCAACCTATAATTGTCAAAAGAAATTTTGGTGGTCAACATCCCTTTAAGCAAACCCTAACCCTTATAAACTTGAGCTGCTTTGCCATCTTTTTGTCAAAATACAGTTTTTACAATTTTTGTATAAAGTCAACAACAGGCAAAAAGACTGCTTGCCTCAACCTCTTGGGTTACGTTTCTTTATGTGAAGTCGAGTAAAGTAGTTGCAACACCAATAAACGACTTTTCTTGTTAATTCTTGTCTTAATGGTCAACAGGCCCCTTTAACAAGACTGACATTGTTCATAGCTGGTAGACAGGCTAAGGTTACAGAGAAGACAGTGCTTTGTTTTGAAAGATCACACATTCCAAATGTATGTTTATGCATGTATATATGCAATCCGTAAAAGCGGAATAGCAAAGCTGTTTATGTAAATTGCAAATGATTCTCAGAGCAAGAAGGAATATCCATAACTTACACTTTAAACTCAATGCACTCAGTTCCTTGGCAGTGCACTAAAACCTCCCACCCTGCTCAATGAAAGGGTAAACACCCCCAGGAAGATCATTCCCAAGATCATGACGTTGATGTTTCTTGTCTGGGTAAAATGAGCCCTGCTGAGCAAATTTCTCTGTCCCACTCTGGCACAGCTACTGCAAATGTGTAACATTAAACTGTTGTTTTGGATAATACAAGCTGACAATATATATATATAGTGAGGCCTGTGAGTGCAGAGTCGCACATGTAAACACACTCTGTAGGAAGTCACTAAAACCCCTGTTAGTAAAAGCAGCCGCCATCAGCGACATGCCATGTTGTCACTCAGCTCGGGTTGTGTATTCAAACTTAATGGCTCCTGACAAGCTCTCCAGCCACCCACTGGGGGTCCAGAGGGAGAACATCCCTGGTGAGCATGACCACTCAGCACATTCACATTTTAATCTTCATCTTAGATCAAATGAATTCAACATTTTCAATTTTTTAAACTGCAAAACTGCATTTAACATTAGCTAGCCTGCATTTCTCTGCAGTATCACACTTCTGGGACAGCACCGTTTTTTAAATCAAATCCCTCTGACTCAGACATAAGCATCCTTGACCCCTTTGCACCACTTCCTATGTTATCTGAAATAATCTTACAGCCTCCTTAGATTCTATTCAGAAAGAAAAAAGAAAAAACATCTGTGGCTCACAGGAACAAAAAAAAAAAAAAAAAAAAAAAAGAGTGAGAATGAAAGAGAGCGGAGAGAGGCGCTTCAAATGAAACAGGCTCTGTTGTCTCGCCCTTGCCCCCCCTCCCTCTTGTCGATGCCGGTTCAATTGAAAAGCACAGTGGTAATTAAATTCCAGCAGGGGTTAGGGGCAACTGTGCAGTGTACTGCCAAGGGGGTGTGTGCAAGATTGGGGGCGGTGATGTTCACTGAACATAAAGATGACACAATCCAAGGGGACAGAGGGGGCGGCAGGCAAGAAGAAAGGGAGGGTGACAAATGTCGTTTATTCACATACGTACACCGCAGAACTTAATCTTCATGACATATAAGGGGGGGGGGGGGGGGAGGAAGATGGAAAGTCAAAAACTTGTAAATCCCAGGATGACCTTTTTCCAAACCAGGAATATTCCAAACAGATCCATCATCTGTATGTGCAGCCTTTGCAGTTTATAATAAGCAAAGATTTTGAGGTTGAGAGATGTTCCGAAGACAGAGTATACAATGTTCAGAACACGTCAAGCTTTAAAAGACGTTTTCGGTGAAGCTAAAAACTTGACTTAGCCATGATCATTTTGGTACTGTACAATCAGCGCTGCACTTGGGCAAACATTTAGAAACAGACTCTCCAATAAGGAGAATCTATGGAACTCTATCGCCATCTAGCGGAAAAAGTGTATTACATACAATTATCAGTCGACAAGATGCATGAGTCAATCAATGTACTCCATTTTTTGCTCGGTTCGAAAATGTCCCTTGGTTCACTGGAGCAAACCTGAATATCAAATGTATTCACTCGCACATCCATGGCCATGTCTCAATAACGGTTTAATATTCCTAGAATATCCTCCTTTACAGAGAGGGGGGAATGCACTTGGACACCAGGCCCGCCAATACTCGTTTCCCAGCAGTCAAAGTCGCAGTCTTTCAAGTCCTGAATCGTAGTCTGGACTACCGCGGAGTCTGTTTCTACAAATAAAAGGCAAGTCATGATTGTAGACTGAGAAAGGAGACATAAAAATGATGTGTGAACATGGTAAAAAGTATAGTCTAGACTAGAGAGTCTATTTAAAAAATACATCTATATATATTTTTTTCTAAATATATCTATATATATTTCCCACCCTCACACACAATTCAAACACACGTAAACATACAAATACACACTTTTTGCACACTGTAAATATTTGAACAAAAAAAAATTTAAACATATGTATGGTGGGGAACGTGACGTTGACGAGTCTGCGTGAGTGTCTGGGTGTGAGCTGTGGCTGATAGCAGCTCCGGCATGAATCAATTGTGTTTGCGTTTTATTTTGTTCGGACATCAAATAAATGACTGAAAAGTGTATCGACTGTGACTGTGACACTCTTTTCCACGTTCCAAGAAATTACAGTAACTCCATGAAAAATGATCCTTTAAAAAAATGCAATACAATGGTGTGGTGAATGAACTGTGCAATTGCGGGGGATCACTGTACATTTTTTTCATGACCGTATAAATTGGAGGGGAACCTTCTAGACAAGGACCTACCTGGTCTCAGAAGAGTAATGGCACAGCCCCCTCCCCCTGCGCCTGTTAGCTTGCTGTGCAGACCCCTGGCGAGCGTGACCCGACACAGGGTATCCAGGGCAGGATGTCCTACGCCCATTACATTCAAATGATGCTGGTTGATATCAATCAGCTCCTAGAAGTGCAATGACAAAAACAAACGCTGACACTTCTGGTCGGGTGCTAGTGATGGAGATGAGATGCTTGTGGGGGGGTCATACCTCTAAAATATTGTAGTGCTCTCCTGTGATGGGCTCATTGGTCATCTCTAGGAGGACTTTCTCACAAGTGCAGGAAATGGCATCGACCGAGTCGAGCACCGAGGTCAAAATGGTGGGAAACTATGGGAATTAGGGTGATAAAAAAATTATTAACATTCACTTAAATTAATCCCAGACTTATTTTTAAAGAAGCCAATGAAATGAGAAAATAGATCAATAAAACTGAACTGCGCTCGCCTGATCACAACAACAAGCAGGCTAATGTGTGCACACCTGCTGGTGTCGCCAAGGTAACAGCACACAGAGGTAATGGCTAAGAGTTTAATTTCAATATTTTATGACAGCACTCAATAGCAGACGCTGTAGCATGTGGCATACAAAGGAAATGCCTAGGATATTAATTATGATATCAGCAGGTAGCGCACGGGGGAGGAGAAAACATTTAGTACCTTGTTAATTTTGTCCTTCACCCTGGCAACAAGCACCTTGGTGCTACGTGGCACTTTAGTGTTCGTTAGGAGGATTCTTAATAATGGCACCCTGGAAGACACAAAAAAGAGGATTGAGCTAAATTTGCTCATCAGCCCTGCTGAGAAGACAATTTCTTCCCATCGGCATTCATTTTTGGAGGGAAAATATGCGCTGTGATTTGTATGAACCCACTCTGCGGAGTTTAATCAGTGCCACTACCTGCTCAGTGGTATTATCCTCCCGGCCAAGAACCTCAGCATGCCTCCTGCACAGAAACAAATCAGTCATTGAAGAGATAATCATCTGATGATAATGAACACTGCTGCCGCACGTAATACTCCAGTGATTCCATGAAACAAGTGTCCGTGGAGGCACAAAGGTGTCGCACAATTAGCACTGTACCATATGCCGGGCCTCACCCCATGTCCCTACAGCGTTGTCAACTCCAGAAGGATTACCATGGATGATCATTTCTCCTTGGAAGGCCCAGCTGTTGATCAACTCCAGGTCCTCTTGACACCATCTGCAAAAATGATTCTCATTATTTCCATGATAATCTGCCAGGATGAATAAATTGTTGTGAATATTTATTCATTTTAAAAAAATTGTATTACAGAAGATAATGCAGATAGCAATTGAGTTTTTTCAGCGAAATGCATGTTTGAGGATGCAACCCAAATGTGCCTATGATTTTATTCTCATAATTATATTGTCATTACCTGGCAGTGGGTTCCAACTCTTTGAGAGGAGCGGGAATGGCTCCACTTGCACAAAGCAGAGATGCGGCTAAACACACCGAATAGGCTGCGCTCGAACCCAATCCTGCTCCGGTCGGCAGCTCTGACCACACGGATATTGTAAGGCTTGGCAGCTCACTAAACGTGAAAGGAAAGAAAGTCGCATGTGTGAATAAACCTTTACTACTTTTACAATGGCACATCACAGAGACTTATTTTGCTTGACATCCATGTGTGGTACCAGAATGGAAATTGTACAACTTTTGTCTGAAGGAGAACCCGACCCCCTGGTTTGTTGATGATCTCATGGCTTCATGCCATCCTTTCTATCAAGGTCATTCTTTTGGAAGCCATCACTTCTGGCGAACATGCCAGCAATGTGTCAACGGCATTTAAAGCCCCCGATGACCCGAAACGCCAAAAAAAACATCTCCATCCCTATCTTTACGGATCATCCTGCTTTGCCGTTTATATTTTGATCACGTTTTTATAGTGGCAGACAGACATTTTTAAAAGGCCGTAAAAGTGAAAGTTGAAAAAGAAATAAGGTATCCTCCAGGAAACTGCTCTTGTTATCTGGTCGACCTCCACTTGCATCATCCTTGTTTACAGCTTTGAGTTACAGCAAACACAAGAACTAATTTCAGTTCTCTCACTGGCTGTTTTACACAGCCTGTAAAAGACCACATTTTCACAATTTTTCAGGTTCTACATGAAAAGCAATAACAAGAAAGCAGGGAACCAAGGAAACCAGCCGATATTCCACAGTAAGGATTAGAGCGGTAACAAAGTCGCCTGTGTAAATCCTGAATGTAGAAAAGTCAGGCTTAGCTTCACATTAAAGCCTCAATTCGGAACCGTACCCTGATCCAAACAACGAGAGGTAGATGTAGAGAAACCCCAAGGTGGCCATGTTGCTTGTATCCAGGTTTCCATTCGCTGCACCGACAAAGTCACGCAGTCTCTTGACAAGCTCAGGATCTAGTCGCTTTACGTCTTCCTGCTTGCCTGTTAAAAGTAAAAAAAAAAAAAAAAAAAACAATGCACACAATATTACAGCATGCATGTCCAATATGATTGGGTGTGTTTACTACAATATTGTCAATAGGGAAGGACTGCAAGTTAATATTTAATGTTGCATGAGTTCATTTCAGATATTTCTCGTAAGATTATGGGATGCAAACGTAAAAATGCCAGCTATTTATTTTTGAACTTGGTAGCAATTCCTTACCACGTGACAGTGGCAGAAGATCCTTCAATTCAGAAGCATCCCAACAGAGGAAGGTGTCAATGTTTGGGAGATTGATGCACACTTTACCACTGTTAGTGGCTTTCAACTTCAAGTATGTTCTCAGATTCAAACTCACAGTAAGTGCGACCTGGAATGCATCAGCAAAAAGTGTTAACAAGCAAAAGTGTCAGTAGCTTGCTTCATTGACAAATTACCTTTCCGTGTACAACTGCATGTTCTCCATGAAGAATTGCTTTTCCCGGAGCAGATACGATGCATTCTCTGATGTGCATCTTTTCACAAGAATAAAAAGTAGCCCGTAAAAGCAAGTTGCTACATAGAGCTAACCTAACCCTAACCCTAACCCTTCTTTTGAGAGAAAACAGTCGTCAGCAACTCTAGCTCCAATGCTTTCGTGGAGGATCAACGAAGATTTAAGAACCTTAAAATACAGTAAAATGCAAGTGCCATTACACATGTCGGGCCTCAGTGATGGGGAATAACGCTGCCTGCTAACATCTCGCTCCACACCGCTGACAAAACGGATGACAGCTCAGGACATGTTCGACCAATAATAACCAATCAGCTCATATCACTCCTTTTTTTACGTTGTCTTTTTAACCAATCACCATCCGTGTTTTCGACGACCATCTGGTGAGTTATCCAATCGTGTGATTAAAAAGGAAACGCCCATTAAGAACTACGGAAACCGCGAGAGGACATATTTATCCAACGTTAACAAACATGGCTACCTTTATTTGTAAACCTTTTATTTTGTGCAATTTTTTTAGAAATGTTAGACAAATTAGCGGGCGACAAACATCGTTCATTTGGAGAAGGTTGTAGAAAGTTTATTCTGATATGCATAGCCCCTCAGATGTCTTCATGATAGTTTTCGTAAATGTCGCTTTCGACACACTGATGCATTTAATGTATATCAATATTATCCCTTAATTATGATTTTTTGATCATTTTAACCCTTGTCATCTTTTATTTTCACAGTTACGCAACCGATGGAGATAACAGAGTTCCCAAAATCTACACCAAAACGGGCGACAAAGGTTGTTTTTATTGCAACTTGAGTAAATGAATGCTATATTGATATACATGCTGACCTGTTTTGGTTATTCCTCCTAGGTTTCTCAAGCACATTTACTGGAGAAAGAAGACCAAAGGAAGATCGTATTTTTGAAGCTTTAGGAAACACAGATGAATTGTCATCAGCTATAGGGTAAGAAACATGACAGTATACCTACTGCCTTTTTTGTCTAACATTGATCACATTATATTAAATGTTGCAGATTAGCCAGAGAATTTTGTCTTGAGAAAGGCCATACGTTCACACATCAGCTGGATAAGGTTAGATTTACCTGATTCTTTGATGGGGCATTGGATTTATGACTTTTATTTTTCTTAGATCCAGTGTGTTTTGCAAGATGTTGGCTCCAATATCGCCACTCCTCAGTCATCAGCAAGAGAAAGTCATTTAAGTATATACAGCATTTTTTTACTGTATATGTTTTAACTTAGTAAATGAATTCTGTTCTAACTATATTTTCTGTATGTAAGCTCGGACAAAATTTACTGGAACTCCAATAACAGAGTTGGAAGGTTGGATTGATACATTCACAGAAGAACTCCCTCCGCTGACTAACTTCATTTTACCTGTAAGTCTAATTAGACATCTTCAATAATGTCAGTGTGCTTATGTTTTTTTTTTATTTGACACTTTTGCATAACAGTCTGGAGGAAAGAGCAGCGCATCTTTACATATAGCTCGAACCGTCTGTCGCAGAGCTGAGCGCAGGTCAGTTGATGCACACACACACACACACACACACACACACTCACGTACCCCCATCATCAGTGTGAACAAAACCCTGCCCCTTACTTTGACAGCATTGCTCCAATTGTTCGCTCGGGGGAGGCTGATCCAGACATTGCCAGGTTTTTAAACAGGTAATTATGGAACTGTAGTTAACATCATGCTATCATTATATTTAGAACCTTAATCTGATTGTCAACATTTTCCACACAGGCTAAGTGACTACCTTTTCACTGTGGCCAGATATGCTGCCCTAAAAGAAAACAACAAGGAGATCATCTACAAAAGACCTACATAATGCTTGATTATAATAAAACCCTTCATGGATATTTGAGCGGTACATTCATGTGCAATTTATTTTTAATTATACGTTGAAATCCAAACTTTGATGAATCTTTATATACATTCAGTGAGAATACATAACTTTTCAAAATTGACATCCACTTTCATCATTTAAGTATTGGAATTAATCTTCTGCAAGTATTCAATGAATGCACGTCAACTTAAATCAAATTTACCATTTTTTCCTCGCCTGATTTTGTGTTTAAATTCATGATATTGAGGTTTAAATAGTAATGTGGTTCCAGTTTGACCCTTCCTCACAAGATTTGGCACCAGCCCTGGCTCTTCCAGGAGAGACTGCTCCCCCACGCTATGAGAGACAAATTGCGGTCATCGTAGGGTGGATAACGAAGAGAAGTGACACATTCCAAGCGTGTGCTTCTTAGCAGACATGACTTCCTATGAGAGAATGTATCAAAACTGTAGCGGCCATGGAAGGAACCAAATCCACTGGCACCTGTCCCATAAACAGAGAAGTTACATTTGATTTATCGTCCGATTGTTTAATAACGCATCCAAACTCACCAACTCCACCGAAAGGAATGGTAACCATCAGACTCTGCAGGATGCTGTCGTTGGAACAAAAGCTTCCACTAGAAGTTTCAGTCATGACTCTTGTGATCACCTGCGCGGGGGGGGGATACAACCACTTGAGAATGTACATGGTACAGGTTCAGGTCAAAGGTCACTGAACTTGTATGGTTGAATTTGATTCACACACAAAGTTAAGACGTTGAACTGCCAGTCTTAAAACATTGTTTTTAGAATGGGACAACAATTGCAGGGGTTTTTTTTCTGACAATATCAAATCGTATAAGTCATAGAAATTATAAATATTAAATCTGATGAATTTTTCTTTTTCTCCAAAGGTGTTTAATAAATGGAGTCATTGCACTCTAAATTTACTCCAAGGCATTGTCCGTCTATGATTTTTTTTTTTTTTTTTTTTGCACGGATCAGTGTGCTTGGCTAAATTTGATAAAATAAAAAAAAGGTTGGTGGGCCACAAACTAATTTAAACAGTGTTTAGCGTTTCTATTCTCTAGTTTTGCCTCATACCTTGCTGTTGTTGGAATACACATACACACAGAGAGGTTTCTCTCGTTTGTTGATGAAGGCAATCGCTTCATCCACATTGTTCACAGAGAGAATTGGAAGAACCGGGCCAAAAACGTCTTGTTGCATAACAGGGTCTGACTCATCCACTTCAATCAAAATTGTTGGGGCTTTAGACAGAGCAGAAACAGTTAAGTAAAAAAAAGAAATTGACAGGATCCAGTTTTATTTTTGTGTGGGCTCTCACCAATGTACTTCTCTGCCTCTGTCACCTGTCCACCCAAAACAACCTTGCCAGATCTCCATAACAAGTCTTTCGTACGGTTAAAGATGTCCAGATTGACCATGCGGCAGAAGCTGCTGGATTCTCTGGCATCAGGACCATAGAACCGCATCAGGCAGCACTTGAGTGCCTGGACCAGACGGTTTTTTACCTCCGAATGGCACAGGATGTAGTCGGGGGCCACCAAGCTCTGCCCGGAATTGTGAAATCGGGCCCAGGCAATGCGCTGGGCTGCGATGGTAACATCGCAATGTTGGTCTACGTAACATGGGTTCTTCCCACCCAGAACGAGGGTGACAGGTGTCAAACACTGTGCTGCAGCTTGAGAAATTCGAATTCCTTCCTCTCTGGTTCCTGGATTTTATCATACATTGATTAAATACTGTATGCCATTGATTATTTCAAGATGGGATGTATTGCATCACTGCACTTGTCTTACCAGAAAAGAAGATATGATCAAATTTAAGTTCCACAATGTCGGCCAAGTCATTGGTGCCTACAAGAATTACATGGAAGCATTCCTTGAGAAAAACAAGAATTGTAGATCATTGATATGAAATATGGTGTGATAACAAAGTTAACAACAATAAATATGACACAAGCAGCACTCACATTGTCCAAGTAGGAGGGGATGAGACGATGGAGAAGCGCTGCTGTGTGAGCCGTGCACACCGAAGGACTGATGATAGCACAGTTGCCTGACCAAAATAAATCAAATCATGCGTGTTTGTAAAATAAACTGAAATGTGTAGAGCGTGGGGGTACCTGCCGCAATGGATCCCACCAGTGGCACCAGGCACATTTGGACTGGACTGCACCAGGTCCCCATGATAAACACAACCCCCAGGGGCTCGTTTACCACAAGACACTCATCCAGACTGGTGGACTGAGGCAAGCAGACATGTCGAAAGATGGTCATTAAAACTGGAACTTATGAGGCAATCGGTTGAGACATCTAAAAGGCTAAAGAAACTTAGCGTCGCCTAGTTACAAAAAACTGCTCTCAATGGCCTCCAAAATGTACGTGAACATAGGGCCAACTTAAAAAAAAAAAAAAAAAGCCTTTTTTGTTTTTACTTTTATAATAAAAAATAAAAAAAACAATGATAATTTGGGATTTATTTCTATAAATTATATATATTTATCATATGAATTAAATAATCAGTTTTCTCACATGAAGTGATATTAAGCTTTTCTATGAACAGAAAAAGACTTCCTATAAAATCCAAAAATTTACAGGGATTCACTTTAATATGTTCAGAGGTTGAAGTGGGCATGAATAAGTAATGTTAAAAACCTTTATTTAATTTAGCTTATAAGATTGTCCTGTTGAGTTCACATGTGGACTAAGAGGAAAACACAGTTTAAGCCTTCAACAGTGCAAGGCAACGTGCATATTAATCTTCTTTGACGAAAGAATGTAGCAATCCGATGGAATGTTCCCCACTAAAATGTCATGTAATTCATTTGTAATCCCAAAATGTTTTTCATAATAGCAAAACAGTCTCACCAGGTTTTTTTCCACATGCTGTGGCTGCATCCACTTCCTGAGGTTGTCAATGGCATGAAGAGCCTCGTTTTTTATTGGAATCAACTCTGACACAATCGTCTCAAATCGTGGCTGGTTCAAGACGGGAGATTTCAAAATGTAAAAGTCAGTTCTCACTTTAAAAAAAATAATAATAAATCACAACCCCCTCACCTTGTGAAGATCCCTTCCAAGAGCATCCACAAAGTCACACTCGTGTTCCTCCAGCATTCGCAACACAGCTTCCAACTGGGCCAGCCTGAAGTTCTCCTTGATGCTGCGCTTGGCTTGGAAGGACACCCGGGCTCTCTTAAGCAGATCCTCGCACTGCAGCGGGTACGTCTTCAAGCACGGCTCGCCTAACCTGGTCCTTCAACATCCAAAAGCCAATTATTACCTCAACATCCACCATCAGAGTCAACCTTCAGACCAAAGTGATCCAACTCTACCTTCTGCACGTTAAACGGCCATTCCTTTGGCATGCAGAGCAAGCCTTTCCTTTTGCACTCATGTCTACTCTACTAAGATCTCCCGTGCTAGACTTTCTCATTGTAACTGGTGAGATTGAGAAGCAAAATCCCTACTCGCAGGGAGGCATAGTGAAAATCCTAAAGCCCTCCAGCGAGTCAGGTGATGCGCTCTACCAAGGAAAGCTCGGCTACAGTTGACATCACATGCATCTTACTCACTCACTACAGAGCAATAAAACTTTTAACTCACCTTCGTAGAGATTTGAACCAGTTGGCAGGTGAAGGACTCGGCGGGTCGTTCATGCTTTTGGCGTTCTGAGATGTGTGGGCCATGGTAGGACTGGAGGAGGTTCTGTACATTCACAGCGTAATCCACATTATTCAAGAAATGTTCCCAATGTGCTTCTCGGGCGTCTTTCCCAATCGGACTGCGGCCTGTTTTTATTTTTTTGGTGTTTGCATGGGGTGTTGCTCTCTCACACAGCAGCTGCTTGCAATCAGACATAATGGATAGGGGTCAAAAATAGTTGGTGACCTTTGGAGCAAATAGTTTATATAATACCGGTGTGCATGATTTAACAAGAAAACATATCTTACATACATGGACACATTTTACACAAGATTCGCTCTTTGTACACATTCCATAGTGCAGTCATCTCGAAAGACACTTTTAAGACAATTTGAGTCTCACATGAAGGAGGAACAATGTCTCTGGGCGTGTATTTGCATTTAAAGTGGGTTAGATGTGTTTTTTTGTTTTTTGACATCATTTTTTTAGTCTCTTGTGAAAACAAACTGCGCTTCTGTATTTAATTTTGCATGCCTGGTTAAAATTAGGAAATGCAAGTCCACTTGAAAGGTACATGACATTTTTTGCCAACCAGCTCTACACAATATTTTGTAAGCATATTACCAAATTTAATCAAATAAAACACTGAATAAGAATACATTTACATAAATATGAAAGAAAAATATTTTAGGACTTCAAAACATTAATAAAAACAATCATTTTCTGAGGTTATCGACTTACATTAGATTCAATTGCATAGAACAGGTTGACAAAAAAACAAAGCCATTACTCACACAAAAAAAAGGCAATCGTATCTTTTGGGTATATCGGTTGGTCACTGGGGTGGTATCTCAAAGGTAATGTTTTTGAGAACATCCTCTTTAGGAACCTAGTCAAATTATTAGAACTAGGTACAGTAAGTCTACATACAATGTTCAAATGCCAGGTTTGTGTGATTTAAAAAAATGTATGCAATAATTTCAAAACGTTTACGTCACTGAATTATTGGTTTTTAGATTTGAAGTCAAATTAAACAGCTGAGAAATTGTGGTTGCACAAGCGTGTACAGGCACACCCTCTTAGAATTAGGATGTGGCTATATTCAGAATTAACCAATAACGCTTATACTCATGCGGGGTCAGCACAAGCCTGACACTATTTAATTTATACAATTTCCAAGCCACCCCTCAATTAAATTGTACAGGTTATAGGTTACCTTATGGTGAAAGCATTTTTTAAAATTATTAATCTTGATCTCCAAAACCTGGCATTTGAACACGTCTGGGCATATTTATTATACCCACTGCAAATTGGGGTAAATCTGATTTTGTGTCACAGAAATTAACTCTTGTGAACCACGTCTACTTAGGTAAAGAATCTTTTACCTTTAAATCCAAACTGTGTTATTTTCACTCAAGCTGCTGGTTATTAAAAGTTCACCTATATGGTAGTAGATAATGACAATGTTTTTTTCTTTTTGCATAACCACAGATTTGGTTGAGATGTTATGCTTACTTTTAGGACCTTCCTTTGAAAGCTGCATTTCTATTTCTGATAAAATGACACTTAGCCCTAAAATTTACCCAACAGCAGAACAACTTCCATGACACTACCACCCAGAGGAACATCAAGCCACTTAGGCCGATGATCCAGTCCATGACATCACGTTGAGAGGCTTGTTAGAACCGATAATTCTTCGCAAGATGGCTTAGAAAGTCCATGGAGAGCATCGTCAAAGCCTCAAGACTATGTTGTAGTCGTTATAGTGGTATTACAGTGGTTGGGTTTCAGAGAATAGGCCCAGTCCTTGTTTCTATGGCTTGTTTCCAACATACAACATTATTGGTTTCACTTGTAATCGGTAAATAGGTCAAGTTGATAGCGAGGGAAAGATGGCGATACATGAGGCACTCAGTTATTTAAAAGGTGTAGTGAGCAACGTTACGGTTTTCGAGCATGAAATACAAAACCGCAGTTCATTTGAGACGTGACAAGACATTTCCAGGCCTTTTTCTCATGGGTAAAAGTTGCAAAAGCAGACATCACTTCTGTATTAAAAAAAAAAAAATAGATAGCCTGTGCCTTTAAGAGAAAGGAAGTTAAAGGAGATCAACACAGGACGGGGAAGCCCTCCGTTGTGGAGGCTGAAGACAAATTGCATTTATCAAGGCAAAAACTCATTAGAGCTCATTTGATACCCTCTCAAAGATGCTTGGATACCAAAGTTCAAAATTGTAAGTGTATTACCGATGCATCACGTTGTTTTCACGCATCAGATGCCTTGCATTGCATCTGTATTGCTTTCCAGTTCTCAAATGGTGAGAGTGTTCAAGCTAAAAAATATCATGTTAAGCCTGAGAAACTGAGATCAAGTAACTCTAAAAATGATTTGATGCAGTTAAGTACGATATACGACCTTAGATTTTGAGATTTGTATGGCAAGGGGAAATGCAGAATTAGATTGTGCTGCAAAATCAGCATCCCCCTGTTGCTGGAAGGGAGTTAAATAGTAATCCTGCAAGTTTGTTGTCCTTCACGACTCCTCTACTTTTGTGGGAGATTTCCTCAGACGTGACAGGCTACCACGTAGCTAAACAGTTTTGCTTGGTTCAGGCAGCCTCATCCTGGGCACATTTGTCCTTTCGCGACACTTGTGCGTTACGAAAGCTCAAAGCCGGTGTTCATACTGATGGCGTAGCGTAGCTTGTCACGCAAGATGCTCTTTTTGCTGTAGTTGGGGAGTTTGAGCAGGTTGAAGCATGTGGAAGAAGTGGGCAGTCTACCACCAGGCTCCTTTTTACGGATTGTGAAGAAGCCTCGGAGCACGCTGCCAAGAGTGTCCCCCGTGTCCTGGCCACAGAAAATAAAACATGAGAAAGAAAAACAGACTGATTTTGACAAAATTTTCAACATTTTTTAATGATATACTAACGATTGGAAAGTTATAAATCAAATCCAGTCAATACCTGTTTATCTTCTCTTTTTAAAATGTATTCAAAGGAGAGCAATTAAGAATCCTACTTTAAATAAAGATGTAGAAACAGCCTGTCATTAACATTTCAGCATCATTTATACATTTCCTTTGGAAACAAGTCACCTGGCATTTGATTAATGTGAACAGAAAAAAACCTCTGCTTGTTTGCATGAATTATTACCATCTGCTAAACAGCAAAAAAAATATGCAATATATTAGCCAACATTTTTGAAAGATCATTTTTGAATCCCATCGGCAGGTCTCCAATACAATACATACATGTATATGCAACCTACTTGTATCACTAAAAAATAAAACACATCGGACAATAAGAAAATCTGCAATGATTTCCAAAACCTGCTGTAATTTTCTTGACCACTCCCTTTTTCTGTACAGAAATAAAACTGAGCAACAGTCTCACCTGATCATCTGACACTTCCACACAACGGATTGAAAAAGGTGGCTTGAGGTAGGCAAAACCTAGGAGAGGAGGCCTTGAGCAGCTGGTAACAAACTACACAAGAGTAAAATGAGTCCAAGGTCACACAGTATGAGACAAATGAAAATGACTAGAAATGAGCTTACTTTGAGGAACATTGCCCTCTCCTCAGCCGTGAAATCACTGGACAAGATGTCCCACAGCCAGATGATAACACGATGGCTGCTATGAAAACCTCCGTAGTAGACGGTGTGCTTCCTAAATCATACAGACAGCAAGGCCACAATTTAGAACGGGAAGAAAGTCAAATTGTGTGCTCCAACTCCAAAGCGCAACACTCTGGAGAATGTGAAATCGTGCCAGGATAGAGGAGGGTGAAAATGAAGTACGCACTTGAGGTCATCCAAGTCAATTTCAGCATTGTCTCCCGAGACTAGACGCTGAACCTCGGGTGTGGAAAACATGTGCAACCATTCTGGGTTAATGATGCTGCGAAAGCCTCGGATGAAAGCTGCCGTTTGCTCCTTAATCTGAGTGTGCATCCGGAAGTGAGCCATGAGGTGGATGTAGCTGAACCTGCAGATAAAAATGGGTCAAACTACGATCAGAGAATCAACAGATTTTACGTTTTGAAACTTTGATATTGACTGACGTACTTATTTTCATTGGTGACTGGCATGGTCTTGCCTCCAGGTATCAACTCGTGACAAACAAGCTGTATGGAAAAATATAGCAATTCATTCTGGATGAAGTTGCCCACAGGTCATACAATTTGAAATCCTCCAGAAAAATATGCCTTTTAAATTTCCAACATCAATAGCTCTTGATACGGGAATTAAGAGCATTTTATTATTGATAATATCAATATTCCACTGATTGCAGTAATTCTCCACACAATTCTATGAAGTTTTTCAAATTTCAGTCATTTCTTATTGATATTATTATTATTATTTTTTAATCTAATAAAAAAAATAGTGTACCACCTTAGAGATCTGTTTCAAATCCTCACCTGTCCCATAACATCTTCGTCATAGGATAAAGAAAGTCCCAGGTCTCCCACATCTCCATCATAGCGCTGGAAAACATGGATAAAAATATAAAGTATTATGTAGAGACTGATCCACAGCACGTGAGGGGATAAAAATGTACCATATGACAATTCAAGATTTAGTAAACCTTAATGGAGGTGAGGTTCTTGTAAAACTCTGAGTCCAATGAGGGCAGCTCATCAATGGAGCTGTAAAAAGTGCTGTGGTGATGACCCAAAACTTGGCTGAGGAAGAAGGAAGCAAAAGGAACATCCACCACAATGCCCTAAACACACACAAACGATGCCAATGTTACACAATGACCCAAAATGAAACAAATCCATGGTGGGATTCCTTTGTGCGCCACAAATACCTCATAAATGGCTTTCCCTAACATCTTCCCCACAAACTCAAATAGCTGCAGATGGTTCTCGTGGATGTAGGAAGTAGGCGAAGGATAAAGCCTCTCATTTCCACTCGTGGTCTGAGACAAATACGAACAAAAGCAGAGTCGGATTGAAAACAAGATCTTAAATGTTTGATTATTATTATTATTTTTTTATGAATGAGTTACCTTGAATAGGTTGAGTGCAGGGTTGAACACTTTCTTAATGATCTCTTCAAGAAACTCTTTAAACACACCATCTTGATCGATACCCGCTTCATCCACTCCCAGGTCATTCACAAACTTCACACGAATGACGCCTTTTATGGAATTCACAGGTAAACGGCGGAGCTGGTCGTAGCCATCCTAACATATTGGCGCACACGTTAATGGAAACGGCAGGAACATTACTCATCATCCATCCCATTTGTGTCCATACCTCTAACATGCGTGAGCGGCGAATGGTAATGTGCGTGACGTGCGGCGAGGCGGAGTTGGTTTCTATTAAGCCAAGATTCTCTTTTTCCTTAGTGACGATATTCCGAAACAGCAGCACCCTCTGAAATAGTCAGAGGGCAGGCAACACATTAGTGCATGCAAGATGATAGGAGAATATTTATTTCGTCACGGTTATACTATATTCCAGACCCCTGCGTAAGATACAATAACAATAAAAAGACAGTAATAGGATAACTCACATTTTTATGAGGAATAACATGTGGGATATATTGCAGTATCAGCTGGGCTCGCTTCTTGCCTTTCTCAAGTTCTTGGAAAAGCAGGCTTGGTTTTAAGTCTCTGAATGCAGCAGATGGAGGATGAAAGAGATTTTTAAATTAATCCCCGTTTTAAACATAGAGGCACATTCTCAGTTTGAATTTACTTGCGTAACCAGTGGTCATCAAAGGTGAATTTTCTCCGGCAATCACGTTCGTAAAGCACCATTAACCATCCGTGAACGCTGTGGAATAACTCCAGTTTCTCCCCCTTTGCGTTCTCTGTTAGACACACGAGAATACGTTTTGCAACCCCAATGTTAAACATTTTCAAATTGAAAACTCTCTCAGTGTGTGAAATCATCTTTCGATGGGGATTGAATTATTCTTACATTTGTATTGGCAACTTGATTGATTACGTAATTATTTATGTATGTCCATTTTAGCAACTTTATCACAATTCCAGACAAAAACATTTCCACGTCCATATGAATGCACTGACAAAACATGGGATCACTCACCGAGGATACCGTCCCATATCATTTTGTACACAAAAGTGTTAAGAAACGAGGAGATAGTGATGAGCTCCTCTATTTTAAAGGAGGTCTGTTCTTCGTAGACTTCGATGTCATCCAGAATTCTGAAACACATTGACAACAACTCGTGAACACGTATGATTCAAAAACCACAGACTAAAACAAATGACAAATAATTACGTGATGAGGTGCCGTGAACAGTCACAGAAGAGCATGAGCATAGCCAGGAGCCGCTTGGACTCTTCAGTGTCATTGTTGAGACACTCCATAAAAAGCTTGAGGCCTCCCTGTGGGCCCAATTCACAGATAAAAGCCCACAACTTGGGCAGGAGGTCATCGAGGTGCGTCAGACCTGCACGTTGAAACGCAACACAGCGACTGTCCCGTTACAAGCCTCCAAATAGTTCAACATATTAATCGCCGGCCGGTGTACTGACCGGTGAGAATCTGTAGTCGTATTTGCGTCAGTGTGGAAAGAGCAGTTTGGTAGAGCACACAAATGCTGCACACCTTCTGAACTTCGGCAGAGTCCACCCGCTTTCCCCCGACCGGCTTCAAGATGTTTCGTACAGACGCGGACTTCTGAAAAGCTCGCTTAAACAGGCCTATCAGTAGAGGACAGCAATTGATTTCCTCATCCATCACACTCACCACCAAAAAGCACGGATTTGGATTTGTGACCCACTTTTAACTGGCAGGTTATTTTGCGATGTGCTAGGTTGTGCAGGTGCGGGACTGAGCTCCTGACTCTCGAGCTTCTTCGAGAGGACGTCACTGAAGAGGGTCCGAATGACAGGCACGCCCCACAGATGCTGCAGTTGCTTGGTGACCAGTGGCATTGATTCGTTAAGACTACAAGAAACAGAGCAGCAACACGCAATCAGTGGACATGAAATAAAATCAGTAAGATTCACTTTCAAGGTAAATCTAAACGTGGATTAAAAATCCGTCACACACCCATAATCTACAATTTGGGAGAACCAGCCCAGGACTGGGTGCCAGTGGGTGAGGTTGGACTTCTTTTGGGACACATATCTCTGGCAGTAGGACAGCATGTCAGTCAGGTCCTTCACAAAGCGATTGGTCTCCTCCTCTATGATTCGCTCATTCAGGAAGCCCAAGTGAATCAGGTTACCTAAATTAACACAGGAGGAGGAGGGAAGTGAAGTATTCTCTCACCTAAAAGTATCAACTGAGTCAGCAGAATAGCTCAAATGCTGTACCTAATAAGCAGAGTGTGTGGCTCCCCTCGAGACACACACAGATATCAGAACACTGCTCCTCACGGCTGAGAAGAAGGATAAACTTCTTTAGAAGGCCATGAGTCTGGATCGACGTAATACACTGTTGGGAGAGAGCGAATTTTTAAAACCTGTGCATAGCAAGTATATTATTGGCATTGTTCATAGTTGACTTCGTACCTCTGGGGTGAGCTTACACAGGTGCGAAGTCACAGCTGGAACTGACATAACGTGAATGAGGAATGATCTGAGCAGGTTGTCTGAGAAGTGAGCAGCGATGACTGGTCTGAGATTAGACAAACAAAACAGAGCAGAGCGGATCAATCGAGGGCTGCACAATTCATTAAATTTCAATCGTGATCACAAGTTTGGCCGCCACTTTTTCATCATGTGCAGCCGGCAGGTGATGTTTTACCTAACACGATGAACACTTAAATCACGATTACAATAGTCGTTGAAGTAATCATTATCATTTTGACCATAAATTGTGCAATCAATCTAGCCCCCCCCCCCCAAACACTCCATTTGAACTCACCCACCTTAGTGACAAAGTAAATATAGCTGTTAAAGTGCCTTTTGAGAGAGCTGGTTTCGAACGAGCCAAGCCATTGGTCAGCAAAATCTGGAGGAAAAAAAAAAAGTCCTTCGTGTCAAACTGTTACAAATTAGTAAAGAACAGAAATGAGAGAGGATACATTTACTGGTACACTTGCACAAGATCCACTGTATAAAAAAACAAACAAAAACAAAACCTGCAACCTTTCAAAAGTTTCAGTCATGCAGTTTTGATTAATACCTTTGTTATTATCATTATACTATGTTCATATAAGACCAAATGGTGACCGAATATTTAGAATTTCTTTCGTAAATTCTGACTGTGATACCGAACCTGTAGTGTTGAATAGAATCCCTTTTGATTGAGATGACCCATGATATTCTCACAGATTCTCATCAAAGCAGGTCGGAGAGCTTCTCCTAAAACAGAGGAGGAACAAACTCCATGATGCTTGACATTATCAGATAAAACATTGCTCGTGTGGCTCCTGACCTACCTTTCCCTCTCACAATCCGCCATGTTGATGTGTCTGTGAAAGTGACCAGCATGGTGAGGTAAAGCGTTACCAATTTGTTGTCCTGCATAATATCAGGCTGGGAATCGTAAAAACAAAGACATCATGTAACCTAATTCCATCAGTATTGTGCTTATTTATCTTTAAGCCTGTACAAACCTTTAAGTTCTTTAGTAGTTGACAGCAGGTCCACAGAACATCTTTAATTTGTTTCAACCAAGGGATTGTAAGATCTTTGGAGAGTGCCAAAGACACATACCAGACCTGAGAGACAAAAGTGAAAACAATCAACATGATATAAACTCACATCAGGTGATTCGGCAATGAAAAGAGCACTAAACACTTACTTTAGGCTCGTTTTCAACTTCCATGCTGGCAAGAATAGCCCGACAGAGCTTTTCAAACCTCTGTCCAAAAAGTAAAATTAAACATCAAACACAGCCCATAAATTGAGGTAGTTCAAATATTAGAAACCCCCATTATAATGATGTATTGCAGTTCTATAGTATCACAAGCTACAATAACAAATTAATCAAAAAAATGGTCATTATTTTCATTGTAAAGCTATTATCAATACAACTTTTGTATTGCTGTATTACTTAATGTGATATTTGTGGCTGGTTGCTGTACTGGATATTTATCAAATAGTAAGATGTCACAAAGACCACACTACTCTAAAACTATTTTAAAAAAACATGTTCTTGGTTATACTCACCATCTTATCCTCCAAGTGGTAAATGAATAGTAATTTACGAGCAATTTTAAAAATTGAAAGTGCATTTCTTTTTGTTGTTGCAGCTGAAGACTCAAAATAGTCATCAACATCTTTCCTGGTGAAATAGAAAATACAAATATTAACTTAATGCAGGAGATATTTTGGAGAAGCAGGGTTTGTTTTGCAAGTAGCCAATAGAGTAAGGAGAACCTTATTTGTTTCTGGAGTCTGCTGCGACATAAAAATCGTCTGACCAGGGCTTGGATGAGGATTGCTGCTCTCTCTTTCTCCTTCTGCCCTTTCCTCTCCTCCCTGGCTTGCCTGGCTTTATCCAGGAATTCAGACTTCGAGCTTTGGGGTGCACCAAACATTCTGCACTCTAAGGAAGAGGGCATTCTATCGCTTACATTTTGCAGACTGTATTCTACAAAGTATAGCTATTGATGTCGATTCACAACATTTACATGCACTGCATAATTTTCGTGATAAGATCATTTGCGTGCCAAAAAAGCTCACCTGGTGCTACACCTCCATTATGATGATGTTGTCTTCGGGGTCCGAACAGCAGCAAAAGCTGATTAACGATGTGGACTAACTCGTCATCTCTGGATAAACGCGCTACACACTGATAAAGTAGCTGAAATAGTTAGCATCCGCGGCTAGTTTGAGAGTCTGCATAAATATTGTCTTCCAGTTTAGCTTCTCACATTGTTTTGTTGATAGTTATTATAATTTCGAGATGACGGCTAATCCATGAACAACGACAGTCTCGAAAACAGGAGATACGTATCACTTGAACATGTAAACAATGAGAGGCGAGCCCCGCACGACCAGAAACCATTAATGCACGGTGTCGCATTGAATTGTGTCCGTGTAGCATTCATCTACCAGTATAAAAAATTTACCAGTGATATTTATCTAAAAGCAAAATGATCATATGAAAACTCCAACTCGGTTTATGTGCCCGTGAATAATAATATTTATTGAAGTATTATAGGCTTAAGGACAATCCTGTACGATTTATAAACGTGATCTGGTTATAAATCGAAATGGTTTAACCAAGTCAAAATAATGTAACTGTACCTTTAAGGTGTAAAATGGAAAGTTGACGTCATTTTCAACTGCGCAGCCATGAACCGGAAGGAAGTTGATGACGCTGACGTAGGTTAGCAAGTTACATTTACCAAGTCGGCCGTGGCTTCTATGGTAAATATGATATTTTATACGACTTTCATTTTGAGATCTTCTCACAACGCCATCACTAAGTTAATGTAGAGAGCGCGATATCAATTTTGATTGTCAATATGGATTTCTCCCCACTTCCTTGAGTACCTAAATAGCATTCAAATAGCCAGGAGCTAGCGTGTTCGGCTTGCCTTTCTAAATCAAATTACTTCATTATTCAGTTGATGGACAGGGGGTGACCAACACAAAACGCTTGTTCTTCTCATTAAAAACGATGGATGCAATTTGTGTTGCAATCTTCAATTTCGCATAGTTTTTCTTCGTCGCTATATTTTTGATCGAAACTAGACTAACGTGAACAAATGGTGGAAAGGGGAAATGAAAGGGATAGACTTGTAGCAAGCCACCAAATCAAATTAAGAAATGGGCACGTTATAATTGTACTTATCAGTTTACAGTAAACAAAAACTCGATCACTTTAACTCAGAAATTGTGTTTGACATGTATGTTTCTGTGCCACGTTTAAGATTGACGTAAATTGAACAAAACAATTTTTTGGGTCAAATTACTGTAATTAATTAGATGATCTCTTAAAAAATTTAATACACATAAACAATGAAACTGTGTCATATTTGCATGTTGTTTGGAAATTTGCAAAAGATAAAATAACACTGCTGCTTATCCTGATATTTCCTTGATATTTGAAATAATTGTTTTATTTACATTCGTAATTCACTTGTCGTATGTTTTGGCATTATTCTCAATGCAGTCTACTAATTGTCGCCATTAACAATGGTTTGCATCAGGAAACGCATCAGTTCTGAGCATCATCAACATTAGTTGTTGTAGTAATTATTAAGTCATCTGTCAAATGGTTCATTGTTTCATGGCTTGGAAGCATAACACATTGAGAGGGCAGTACAAGCATGATTGTTCTGTTTGGTTGTGTTCCAGGAAGAGATGTCAGGAGAGAGCGCCGTGAGCTCGCCAGTGCCGGCAGCTACCACCCGGACCACATCCTTCAAAGGTTCCAGCCCCAGCTCAAAATATGTGAAGTTAAATGTAGGCGGGGCTCTGTACTACACAACAATGCAGACTCTGACCAAACAAGACACCATGCTTAAAGCCATGTTCAGTGGCAGGATGGAGGTCCTCACGGACAGTGAAGGTGAGCAGCTCGGAAAACTTCAAGTGCATAAATTACCAAGTCAACCATTCAGTGTCAAAAAGTTAACTTACAATTGACCTGTTTGATTTCTTATGAAGGTTGGATTCTGATTGATCGCTGCGGCAAACATTTCGGAACGATACTAAACTACCTTAGAGATGGAGCGGTGCCGTTACCAGATAGTCGGCGGGAAACCGAGGAGCTGCTTGCAGAAGCCAAGTATTATCTTGTCCAAGGCCTCGCAGATGAATGCACGGCTGCTTTGCAGGTATTTCCTGTAACTGTGAAAGGACATTTTGCTTGTTAAATCCTTTTGCACTTATTTTTAATTTTAATGTTTTTAATTTGGAAAAAAATTCCTTGTCCTGCAGAATAAAGAAACGTATGAGCCCCTTTGTAAAGTGCCTCTGATGACATCATCGAAGGAGGAGCAGAAGCTAATTGCAACTTCAAATAAGGTGTCTATAGCATAATAGTGTTCCACATCAGGATCCTTTTGCCAATTGTTTTAAACACATTTTTGTGTCTTCCCAGCCTACAGTCAAACTGCTGTATAACAGAAGCAATAACAAATATTCCTACACCAGGTGAGTCTTCCAAACTGAAGCTCTTGACACTTCCAGACAGATTCGGACTGGTTCTATATTATATGACTGGTTCTATATTATATGAGCTGTTCTCCCTCCCCCCCAGCAATTCTGACGACAACATGCTGAAAAATATTGAGCTGTTTGACAAGCTGTCGTTGCGGTTCAACGGCCGTGTACTCTTCATCAAAGATGTGATCGGGGATGAGATCTGCTGCTGGTCCTTCTACGGACAGGGTCGAAAGATAGCTGAAGTATGCTGCACCTCCATTGTTTATGCCACTGAGAAGAAGCAGACAAAGGTGAGGAGATCTATTTTGGGACCTCGCAGACAATGATGTCACACATACCACCCATGTCACTTGAGCAATGTAGAGCAATTGAGAAATTAGGCCAAATAGCTTCATTGATGAAGTGTTAGCGGAAAAGATGCTAACGTTTGGTAAATTGCTTCCATGAGAGGAATGGTCATAAATGTACATTTGAAAGGGTAAGTTGATTAAAATAAAAAAACATGCGAGAGTTTACACATAGTTAACATGATTGTTGAGGGACTGGCAAGACAGGCATTACTGTGAAATGTGACCATTGTCTCCAATCTTTGCATGTGTGAACTAGGTGGAGTTCCCTGAAGCTCGCATCTATGAGGAGACCCTCAATATCCTCCTATACGAATCCCATGACGGGAGGGGGCCAGACAACGCTCTGCTGGAGGCAACAGGCGGCGCCGCTGGACGATCCCATCATCTGGACGAAGATGACGAGCGAGAACGTATTGAGCGAGTTCGTAGAATCCACATTAAACTACCCAACGACCGAACGCACCACCACCAGTGACCTCCCACCAGTTTTAGCTGAGGCCTTGCACCGCACCCGTGCCTTAGACCTTCCCTCAACAGCGCCTCTCTAACATGCATTACCAGGAGACGGTATTAGTGTGTAGCTGTGCCGTTCATGTGTTCATTGTGTCTCCTTTGCTGCGGTCTGGCTGACCGACTGCAGTGTGTGTTCAATTGTATCACGGTTGTCTTCTGGCACGCAGAAGTTCATAATCATATTTGGTTGTTCACCGTAGTTTCAACTAACGTCTGTATGTTGTGTGTTCATCACAAGTGGTCCTAAGGAGATCAAAAATTATGATGTCAGTAGTTATAACTGGATCATGTCATATTTTCCTTTCCATGTGGCTTTGATTGCTTCACTGATCATTCAGAGAATGACCCAAGTGTTAATCACGAAGTGGCCACCAGATGGCACTGTTTTTATTCTTAGACATTTTTATTAGATGTTATTGTTTAATACACAGAAGTGGATCAAATATTTCCAAGTCTACCTTATTTTGTTTGAACCCTTATTCATTTTCTGTTGGCACCACAAAATTTTTACTTTGTATGGCGGTAACTTGAGCCCTCACCTGTGGTGGTAATATGGACTTCATGATGGATAGATGCTAAGATTGGGGTGAACAAGCGTAACTGAAGATCTCCCTGCCAGAAACAGATTTGCATGGACATGCTTTTTATCAAGGGGGTAAATTGACGCTGTCCATCACAGAAAGTTCAGTTTTGCACAGTTATAAATCAATGTGTAACAATCACTCGTAGATTTATTGTACAGATTGTATATGTTATATATTTATACATCTAAAATAAATTTCTATAAATGTATGAATTGCTTCTGTTTTTATCTTGCATGTTCTGATTGCTAGGAAACATAAAAAGCTTCTGTACACATTTCATTAGAGAGGACAGCCCAAAGTGCAAGCATCTAAAAATATTACCAAAATGATGCTTGTAGAAATAGTGCACTTAATGGTGGGTGAGTTGATAAAAAGTAGTAATAGCTGATTAAAATATCCGACGGTATGAATGTAAATTTAATCAGTGAGGAAGTGATGACATCATTCATTGCATAGGCCCATCCTAAAGTGCATAACAGTTGAGGTCAGACGTGTATCCAGTGGCCATATCTCTCCAGCTTTGGGGTTTCTGATGAAATATGCAAGGGGCCTCTTGTGTGTCTCCTCTACCCCTCGTGTTACCTCGGCCTGGCCCGAGTGGCAACCTGTCATGACAAATGTTGCTGATTAACTTCCCCTGACTCATTGATGGTGCCAAAAGTTTTCATGACAATCTAGAACGCACCACCATGAGGTGTCCATTCTTGGCCTTGTACACGTTCGGCTCTGGGCCAATGCTGAATTCTATCACGCTCTCTTTTCCAGGCTGAAACTCTATCTTGATACTGCAAACATTTCGATCAGCATAACACCTACGCTACCAATACCGAATCTCATCAATTTTACCATTCGGTGACTTACCTGCCTTGGTTCACCTTGACTGCATTTTGCTTGTTAGCAATGATGCTGAGTTTGGTCACCAGCTCAAACAAGTGGTTGCACTGCAGTACAAGATCTCCCTGAAACAATGTGACTCATTTATCTCGTTAGAAGAAGTTGGACCATGTCGACTTGATTTAAACATGTTATCTTTGTAAAAGTAGCATTATAATATATAAATCAATCTCCGTACCTTTTGTTTGGGGTCCTCACATGTTACATGTAACACAATGATGCTGTCAGTCAAATTACTGACGGAAATTCCTACAACAAGAGATGCACCGTCCATAAACTTAGAGTTGAACATAAAATCGTAATGGTTGGTGTGTAGCTGACGTCAATGTTGACCTTTGAGAGCAGTATACGAAATTCTCTGTTTGATCCTTGCCTCCTCCACCATGTAGGCCGCCGCCTGGGTGAAGATGAGCTGCCGCGGCCTCGTTTTGAAACCGTTCCTGTCGTATTTAATCATCGGGACGCTGTACTGTAGAAATACGAGTCCCATCACAGAATAAAATTGAGTTATAGACAATTAACATTAAAAAAACATTTTTTGTCACCTTGATGTGCTCATGTCGAATCGTTTGTAAGACCCTCGCGTGAATATCTTGATCACCTGAAACGATACAAAGTTTTGCTCAGAAAAGTTTTTTTTTTCCCTTCGGGCATTTATTTACTCTACCGTAACTCTGAGTGTCTCCTTACAGTCTGTCTGATTATTTTCAGAAACAAACAATCTAAGAATGTACTCACTGATTCTTGTTTCTACAAAAGGTTGGGCGACACTTTGTGGATAACTTTCCTTTTTCCCCTTAAACATGGAGCTGGCAATGAACTTCATTTGAAGCTGAAAAAAGAAATTGAAATTAGCAATAAAACAAGGTATTATTATTTTACATGTATTACCTGTATTTTCCTCTGGGGTGTGATCCCTCTAACGTATTTCCGCACCATGAGGCGGTAGTGCAGTTTACGAAGTATTTCCGACGTCTGGAGCGGGCAGAACATGCAAAGGTTGACTTGGCATATATTATGTACTCAATTTGGGCATCAATGTTGTTTCTGTGTACCTCGGCCAGCACTTGAGGTGGAGATAGCCACGTGGTTTTATCCAATACGGTTTTTGGCAAGTTTCCTTTGAGCCGGTTCAGGTAATTCTGTCTCACAAAGGCCAAATACTCAGAGTTATCTGTGACTTTTGCTTGCCCTCTGGTCATGTAGCCTTTGATAAATCTGAAAATAAAAATGGTACAGTCCAGAAATATGGTTCACATTTTCTTGTTATGTTATTCCTCTTTTGTTTTCTTACTGTTTAATGACTTTCACAGCCCACGCTCTCTTGTCTCTCTCCTTCCTTGCCTGCACTCCTCTCCAACACGTCTCAATTTTTGTTGCTGTGGGCATCGAAGGAAGAAAGTGGAATAATTTACCCACATGAAATCACTCATTACTTCAGGAAGCGTCTTGTGCACGCACCGGCCTCCTTCTGTTTTCGGAACTCGCCCTTTGCCCGGTAGCCTTTGTATTTGGCCTGGAGTCTTGATGCTGAAATGTAAACACACCATTCATTCAATGTGTAATTGTTCAAGCCTTGATCATGATGCAGATAATCGGATTTGCTCTCACCTAATTGATGTTTACACTTTTCAAAAGCATCCTCTGTAGCGTACAAGGTTCTTGGATGGCGGATGAATATTTTGGTTCTAATGAAAAAGTTGAACATATTCACCTTTAATTTCAATTCTCAAGGTATAGTCGAGTGAACTAGAGTCAAGTAAGACCTGATATTGGTATTTTCGAAGATGGGCGGATCTGAGAGTGGGAAGGCTGTGCCGCTATGTGAGTGGTCACAGCAGACTTCAATCGTGGCCAATTGAAGCAGCTTTCATTCCATTTAAATGCCACAAAATGGGGGTACCTGGATACCGACACCTTTCTCTGATCGTTCATATGCGCCCCATAACATAATATTTAATGGAATAAATGATGATAATAATAATAATAATAATAATAACATATTTAATCAAATACAATGGTTCAGAGGGTTTGATACCTGCCGTTAATAAATGGGGTGTATTGTAAATAAAAAATAGGTACGTTGCATTTGCCCAGCTGTCTACTCTGTGCTAGTATTGGATGTGGTCTGAGGCGATTTTCTGTCAAATTGTCACTCGATCAGGCATAAATCCAAGACTTTGCTGCGCCGTGCATCAAATTTGAAATGAGAGAATATTGGCAAAACAATAATAACAACAACGCTTTTAGTGTTTTTGCAGAGCATTCACCTGAATCTAAATTTGACAATCCTGTTTTTATTCATGATTTACACAACCCCCAAAATGTCATTGCAATTAAGGCTCAAACATGATGTACTGGGATAACAAACGACATAACGTGACTTTTAAAATCAAGACATTTTTCTCACCTTCCCATTTTGTACTCATTTGGAAGATAGCCCAGATGTTGAACCAGCACCAACACACCATCAGCAGGTTCTCCTCTCCAGTGTGGCCAAGTGGCTGGGCACAGAGCTTTATAGCTGTTCAGTGTCAAATGTATTGGCATCAGCATAATCAGCAAAAAAAGGAATTATAAATTTGTCGTAGGAATAATATCCAAGCCTTGTGTTGCTTCCTACCGTTGTAAAAAGACATCATACTTCCTCCTATACGCAAAACCAGCACGTCTGACTCTCAGGTGCTGCATCAGGCCTAAATATTTGATCTGATGTCTGATGAGAGCTTCATCAAACTGTCCTGAGTTAAAGAAGGAGGCTAAGTGGAGAATTCACTGCGCATCTTCTTTTATAAACAACAAGTACCTGGCTTCCTGGACTCATTGGATTTAAGGCAACGTATGTACCAGGCGTCTTTGGCCATGAGGATTTCTGTCAGCTTCAGCAGGCTGCTCTTAAACTGGGTGGCCACCTACATAGAGAATGCAGCTCGTAATCCCAAGTCAACAGTTCATCTGTCAGGTGCACATGGCTTGAAGATGAGATGTCACACTGCCACCGACAGCGTTATCTGACTCAACTTACTGTTTCCGGTCTCCGCCTGCTGTCTGGGTCCATGCAGGAGAAGCATTGCCTGACAATGCTGTTTTTTGATTGACATATCAGCTGGGAGAAGGTGGCAAAACACACAAAAAAAAACAGACCATGAGTTTGATGACTATTTTGATCACTCATGTCAAAAATTCAAGTTGTATACTTACATCTCTAATATTTTTGTATAAGAGGTCGTTATTTTTATCCAGAAAACCTTTTAAATGACAGGAAACAATTTTAGGCAGTTTGCTCAAAGCAATATTTAAATATTTGAGAGCTCAAAGGTAGATTGAGTTTTAATTTACCCACAACACAATAGGTGACCTCTCCGGCATAATGCAAGAGACGAAAATCTCCTCTCTCCATCGTCCTGCGTGTCTTTTTGTCTGCCAGCTTGTGTCTACACTCAAAGAGGGTGAGGACGGATTTTTTGTCAGCCGTAACATGACATTTCAGTGTGATGTGAACTCACGAGACAAAGTGCGGGTGGTTCCCCATTTTTTCTTCCAGTCTCTCCAGGAATGTGAGGTCTGTAGCTTCTCCTGGTCTCAGACACTCCTCATCCTGTAGGTTCAGAATCAGAAGCATAGCATAATTTTCCCCAATCAAGGTCAAGATTGCACCCAGCAAGCACATACCAGGATTGATATGATTCCTCTGTGTCTCTCCTCCACGAGGTCACAAATAATCTTGTTATTGAAAAACTGCACCGGCTCCCACTGAGGAAAGCAAAACTTGAGTGGAACTCTAAATTTGGTTGACTCATGTTTTATTATGAATCTCAGTACCTCAATATCCTCCGCTTGATATTCTTCCTGCTCTGCCTTGAGTGTGAGCTGGATGAAAAGTTGCTGGAGCTTCTCGTTGCAGTAGTTTATACAGAACTGCTCAAAACTGAAGGAACAACACACAAGCGTACATACCAATGTACAGACAATCCATGCGAACATATATACAAATAAAATATCTAATAAAGCAAAAGTACTCTACCTGTTGATATTAAAAACCTCAAAACCATAGATGTCCAAAAGTCCAATGACAGTTTTTCTTGAAGGGTCCTAAAATTAAAAATCACAATAAAGTGTCGCACATTACCATAGTGCTTGACAAGATGTCACATATTTTTTTTCTATCTCACAGTGTTCTCCATGGACTCATTTATCCTGTTTACCAGCCAAGTGAAGGTATGCCCATAAATGGCCTTGGCCAGGGCATCCCGCACATAAATGGCGTGATCCAGAGTAAACGGACTGAGCACCTTGAGAGAAAGTCAAATACAGTCCTAATGAGCCAATTTATATCGCGTAACATTTCTATTAGAAAATAATTCGTCATACCTGGTCTGTTTTGGCTTCAATCTTCCTGTACGTTAAACCTTCTTGCAGACTGTGAGCATCAATTCCAAGAAGCTGCAATAATATGACAAACCAGTTGGACTTTTTGGGTCTTTGTACTTAAAACGATTAAAAATGTCTTACATTTGACACCCAACGTAACTCCGCATTGGTGTTGTTGAGAGTGGCGCAACCTTTACTGTCAGGCTGAAACTTAACATTCCCCAGGTGAAGAACACTGGCAACGATCCCAAACAAGTGCTGCACACAAGTTGCAAGGCCATTAAAATGATTACTGTTGCCTTTAACATCAGTAAAATGACCCAACTTACATTTGTGTTGATCGCATCAATGTCAATAACTTGAAGTGCATTCTTGACTGTCTTCCAGTCATTTTTGTCATTGATAGATGGCACAATGGCACACTCTCCCTGTCGGATAGTTGACACAGTGACAGTTGGCAAAGGTACCAACGCAATGCGCCAATCTGAGAAATCACACGCTCATACTTGTGTTAGATAGCTATAATGCTGACAGTCTCTCTCCAGGCCCAGCTGGTGCAGCAGGTCCTCCTCTCCTCCCTCCAGGAGCTGGTAGAAAATGTGGAAGTTTCTCTCCCCATGGTTCTGATGCACCACCCTGGACTTTTCAAGCAGGTAGTTCAGGATGTGGCCACCAACTGCATCGCCCTATTGCACAGGATTCAGCAGGTAACATCTCAACATGGACGATGGTCCAATGAAGAATTTTGTACACCTCTCTTGATCTCAGTGTCTAAGAAATAAGTTCAGGTCACTCACAAGTTAGCTACAGATCCAATACATTAGTGGAGGGGTGTCAAACAAATTTTTTTCGTGGGCCGCATTGTAGTCATAGCTTCTTTCGGAGGGCCATTATGACGGTCAACCCAAATAAATGTATGAGCACCTCATATTATATACAGTATAAGCTACTAAACAAACTGACAAATAACTCGTTTTCAAATCAGACTAGTAAAAACTGGTCAAATATTTAAAAAAAAAAGATATTTTTAAAAGTGAAGACAATTTGCAATTCTAGTAATGACACACAAATTGGATGCACAATTTGTCTTCGCGGGCCACATAAAATGATAATATTCAAATATATAACAGTAAAATAATTACATATCATTAAGATGAATCATTAAATCTGACCTTTCTTACCTCACTATCAAACTGAATGTCCATATACTTTCCAAACCGACTTGAGTTGTCATTTTTTAGCGTTTTGGCATTCCCAAAAGCCTGTTGAGAGAAATCAATTCAGACGTTAATTCACCCGAGCCTGACCTGTTTTTGGCAAATGTCATCAGAGCATACTGGATCACCTCAAGGACAGGGTTGGACATGAGCATCTTGTCCCTGACAGTGTTGAGCAGAGCAGTGCTTGGACAGCTGACAGCGTAATACTGTAGAATCTTTTTGGAGGCTTCCGTCTTCCCTGCTCCGCTCTCTCCTGAGATGAGGATGAAGTGATTGTTGAACTCGGTCAACATGGTGTGGTAGGCGTTGTCGGCCAGAGCATAGCTAGGGCAGTCGACACAATGTTAAGTCAAGTATATATTGCAATCCTCGTAAACACTCACAATGTTTTTTATACTCACATATGAGGTGGAAGCTCAAAAAAGTTGACCCCCATGTACACATCCATCTGTTTCTTATTGTAGATATCCAACTCTTTATACGGGTTTACAGATACCAATAAAGTGCCAATGTAGGTCTAAAAGAGAGAGTCAAAGTTATACAACCTTAATGGTGATAAAGAGTTTTGTCTCCCGCTCACGTAAATGAGATCCTTGCTGAAGCGTTTCTTGAGGTTGTTGAGGAAGGCTCCCTCTGTTGTCTCATCCAAGAGAACAAAGTCTTGAATGCCAACTTGGTCCCTTGCGTTGAGGGCGCCCTCCATGTCCATTTCCACCTGTGGGAAAAACAGTATGGCCGCCGTTATTGTGGAAATAGAGGAAAAGAATCTTACACTTTATGGTGGAGCCTCCTAACTTTGATCAGATAATTATTATTATCAAGTTACTGCATTTTCTTTTTACTGTTGCGTAAAAATCTATCAAACTTCACTTTCAAGCAATAATTACCCCGCTCCAAAATTAATAATGATTATTTTTGTTCAGTGAGTTTTGAACTCCTGACCTTTTGGTGTTGGGCCCAATGCAATGCCTCACAAGAATAACTATTTTACTCCTAATCACATAATGTGATTATTTGAATTTGTGACTGAATGTTTGAATGGCTTTGTGGCGGTAAATAGAGGTGAAAAAAAATAGCCCAGAAAAAAGCACAAATTTGGCACCTGTTGTTATCTACATAGAGAACGGGCCTGCATGTTCTCCAGTGCTGATGCACCGAGCAAACACAACACACTGTGCAAATGGGACTTTGGGGAGCCCCCCGAAAACCAGTGGCACATTCAATAAGCATAGTGGGAAAAATTCCACCAATCTGTTTTGCATTCTCAGCACCGACACTCGGACCAAAGGTTTTCCCAGCTTTTGTTGGTTTTGTATTTTCTCCTCCTCTCTTTTGGAAGCAGAAGTCCTTTGATTCTCAATTCTTTCTGTAAAAACATTTAAAAAAAGATAATCCATTGGATCTAATTGACACAAAGCCCTTCACCCCCTCCCATCCTGCCCCCTATCCTTCGCCTATGGCCTTCATTTCTTCTGAGAAAGGCCAAGTGTTTTTGTCCTGTAAATACCACGAAGCGGAGACAAAAAAGATGTCTTTAAAATGCAGTCTACAATCCATTACACATATTCCCCCTGCATATCCATTCAGTAATTATTCATTAGAAAACATTTAACGTCACAATGAATTTCACACTAGGCAGTCGAAACACAATGGAGGAGATTTGGCCTATTTTGGGGCGAGGACTTTGGGAGGCGCGGGTTGGCTGTACAGAGTGAAGGCGAAGGCTGGAGAAAGAGGCGATGGCGGGAAGGGGGGGGGGGGTGATGGTTGCCGTATTTGTCTGATCTGAGAAGCTCTGAAACAGGGCCGTCTTGAGACAAGGGGGCAGACTAAACAGTGCAGTAACGGTCTGTGCCCCGCTGCTTGCTGTGACACTCATTTAGTGCGCCCCGAGGGGGAACAATAGAGGCTTGTTCTTAGTTATCCTGTGTTGTAATTTGGACTTCATTACTTTGCTTGGGGCCCCACTGGAAGGAGAGAGGAGGCTAGTCAGATGTTTTTTTTTTTCCTACGTCAGCCTCTGTACCCTAATATGCTTTCACCCCGTCTCCGGGACAATACCCCCGAAACACCCCACCATTAACCCTTCGCTGCCCCACCCCACCCACTTTAAGCCAATGAGACAGGTGAACAATATCATTGAAGGAACTCTTTTTGGGACGTCAGAATCAATCTGGTGATGCGATGGGGGCAATGCCGGTGTCTGGTGTCTTTGACACCCCCTTTATTCATGGGAAAAAATTTCTCTCGGGGCGGCAAAAGTAGACAATATAGTGGGACAGCGTGACTTAGGGGTCTGCCATACAGTATTACAAGTAAGAACGTGGACAGATAAGCTCCTGTCAGGATGACGATTCATGGATTCAATGGTCATAATCGTGCTAATGTTTGGGGGTTTCATTGAGCGTTTCGAAGAGTTCAATGTTTTCGTTGGTCTTCAAAATGAGGGAATTTCAACGTGTCTCTAATAAAGAGAGACAGGATGAGCCATAAAGCAGGTACAGTGGAGTCTCAGTGATGTTTTTGTTCTAATTTAAAGAAGTTTTGCTATTGGAAAGAACAAAAAGTGGATTTTCTTTTTCCCAGGTTCCAAAACCGTACAGACAATTAAGTACCATTTAAGCAAAGCAAAACCTTTGTTGCCTTCGGAAGACAAGTTCATGTGCATACAAGTGTACCGGATAGCAATTAGTGCGATAATTAAGCATTTGAGAGCCCAATCAGGTCAACGATGGAATGAATGGTCATCCGGTGAGCCTTTGTCAGCACACATCCTTGCCGTACAGCCATTTGTATTGTAATTAAGAGATGTCCCCTCATCTTGTCTCGAGTGTCACTGTTGCCTGAGACTGTGTGACCTCATCCATGTGAGAAGCAACCTTCAATGGAGGAGACGGAGCAATTAACCAACAAAGCGGCTGGACGTTTTATCCGCCTGAAAGCGTTACATTAAAATTATGCAACTGTAAAGTCTCATGACAAACACATCTGTTTTGTTACATACTATAATATCCACCAAACGTTAAAACTGCGCTGAGCCACAAATAATCATCAAACCTGCATTTCTGAAGTTGTATTTTGGTCTCGTCAGTCAGGATCCAAACTTGCAAACACTCCCGTCCTCCCGTGTCTGCTTGCATTGAGTCACCTGCAGAAATCGGCCTTTTGCTGAGGCTGTTGCTGCTTGGAGGCCTATGCACACGTCCGGCCCATCCTGACCCACACCTAGGCCACAGTGCACCAGTTGCTTAATCATTCATGCCGTGGGAGGTGGAGGGACCAAGATATCTTATTCAGTTCTTACCTGAGTGTCTACTTCTATGCTGAGTGTAGCGTAACCACCCAGAAACTGGATCCAAACCACTCCATTTCACCGCCAGCCCCCCCCTCCACAACCTTTCTCCTCCTTCTTCTTCCACTTCCTTATCTCTTCCTCAAGTGCTTTGAGCTCCATTGTACAGTTTATCAAAAAAGGCCCCCTACCTCGAATCTTCTTCCCCCTCACTGTGCCAACATCCAGATCTGGTTACTGATCTTTGATTAGGTGGATACATATCAGGACATACTTGATTGCTCAGCATTACAAAGCTGTGGCGGACAACACCATTGTTGTCATGAGAGGACTTATCTGCCAAAATGAATTTTCTGCTTGGGTGAAAACTGGTCAGATTTGACCATCTTCAGTTCTTATTATTATTACATCAATAACAAAGATCTGTATGACTGATTGTGAGAGTGGTTCAAATATTTTGACTAGCTTATTTATTCGAAACTAGGAATGGGCGACTATCAATACTAGTCGATTGCCGGCCTTATGTCAAAGTATCGGTATTCACGATACCAATATCCATCCCTCTTGTGGCAGTTTTACGATAAGTAACTAAAAATTAACATTTAGAAGTCTATAAAATGTTTATTAAATTAATGCAATTTTAAAGACAATTACTGTATTGTTTGTGGTCTTTAAAATGATCTGTCATTATTTTTGGGGAGAAATTTTATGCATCCAAAGTGCTAGTGGTATCTGTACTTGGTATCGGTATCGGGGAATTGTAGAATCTTTCTATGAACCCGTGACACCTTGCAAGGAGGGTGGAATCAACTGTTTACCGCTGTTACCCGGTAACGGCCACTAAACGCACGCACACAAACACACACCCCAGAAACCACAGGTGTCCACTTTCTTTGTTCTACTGACTCACATACAATATAAGAAGCTAGTGTATTTCCCCCATTCAGTGATTGATTAACTATTGAAAAGCTTTCAGTCTACTTAGATGATTGAGTGGTTGAGTTTCTTTAAACCATCCAGTCAAGAGAAGTTGCGAAGCTTACCTTGGTTTGCCCCACCTCTCGCCCCGGCTGAGTGGTCCTGCAATGCTTGTCCAATCTTAACAAGCTTTGTGCTACCCACTGGGCTATGATTCAGCACGAGACCCGGCAAATCCAATTACACAGGAGTCAGCGAGGTTGATTTTCCCATTATGGATTCCATGCTGAGAATGAGAGCTGATGATAACATTCATATCACACCACAGCTGCCCCTGCACTCTCCTCTCATTTTTGTCTTCTCGTTTTTGTCCTGCCGCTCTTCCTATCTCATTCTTTGTTGAAATACCTCCTTTCTTCTCTTGTCTTTCTTTCCATCGCTGCTACTTTCATAGTCAATTATTCTCATTTTTAAGAGACCCGTAACAAATGTTGGGTTCAGTCATCATATTGGTTCAAAAGAGATGGGTCAAAGAGGTTACTGGATGAAGTCAAAATTTAATAAAACACAAGATAGATTTTTTTATCGTATGCAGTACCTCCTCACTGATAGTTTCAGCATTTTGTGTTTAGAAATCTGGGGTTCAAATATTACACACAAATCCAAACTACCTGACCAGGAGGCCTCCGGGTGCCACCTTGGAAGACACCATATGCCCGCTGTGCCGCATAAAAGTTACATGAGCTCTTTTAGAGCCAAGGCTATTTTCCACTAAGTCAACTCTATAAAGAAACAAACTTTTGCTCCAGCAGCAGTGAACCAGATTGACCCCGCCTCAGACCGAAGGTCAACTAAAGGGGTCACACCACTGATTGACCCCAGTAAATTGAACTGAAAAGAAACTTTTCTGTGATGTTTCAGGACATGAAGATGATTGGCTGACTGACCTTCTCACTGACTGACTCACTTACTTGCTGACGAGCGAGCTGATTGGCAGACCAAATGACTAAATTACGGACTGACTAACCGACTGATTCTGATCATGGTGAGTATCTAGTTCACTGTCTCTCTGACCCATGCAAGCAGGAATTAGTTTGTGGCCGCTCAGCAGCCTTTAGCAAAGCACTAGTGCTGAGTTCCATTTAAGCATGGTTGACAGCAGCTTATCCCGGGTGGCCAGAGGGTTACCCAAGGACAGGGGTGCCAAACTCATTTTTGTTGCGGGCCGCATTGTCGTCATAGTTTCCTTCGGAGGGCCATTATGACCCATGTCAACCCAAATAAATGTATGAACGCCTCATATTATATACAGTATAGACTATACAACAACTCGATGAATAACTAGTTTTCAAATCGGAAACAAGTTAAAAAAAAAATTCAAATATTTTGAAAGGATTTTGACAGCGAAGACAATTTGCAATTCTAGTACCGACATGAGTTTGATTAGTCTTCGCGGCCATATAAAAGGATGTGGCGGGCCGTATCTGGCCACCAGGCCTTGAGTTTGACACCTAGGCCCTAGGCGATATGCTGCTCTATGTGGGTGGAGGGGTCTCTCTCTGCCCAGAGAGGATATTAGAGTGGTGAGCTGACCTCATTCTCAGATGTGCTGGTGTGTTTTTAGTAAACACTTGGTGCAAGACAAAAACACAGGCTACAAACAGGGGCCAGCCCTTAGGCGGTGATCCTATTGTTCCCCATCACTCCTGTACAGGCAAGAGAAGGGAAAACTGTTACTCTTGTCACTTGTCACACTGTGCCAGCAATGTATGGTAACAGGCCGCTAGATGGCAGAAAGTGAAATTAACCTGTGTATCCACCAGATTTCCATTAATACAATAAAAAGACAAGATCATCAATATTCTCGTCAGTATTTTTATTTACATTTTTGGCCTTGGCTCACTTAAGTTTGGGAAATTTTGTAATTGATACACTCAAAAACCTTTTACAAAGATGACTGAGGTTTTCAGTTAGCAATCACAATAGTAGTTAGTTGACAATGCTGTAGGACTGAAATGTGTTTTTAATATTTTGCTCAACCAAATGAAAGATGCCCAATATCTAATATACACAATACTACAAAATTAGGTTAAAATTAGATTTTTTTTAAATTACTGACAGTGTCAAAACTGAGGATTTGTATCAATGTAAAGGCCATCTTTTAATAATATGTGCATACTGGATCGCATTGGATTGTGCAAGTGTACCTAATAGGTGTCCAGTTGGTATACCATTTCAATCTCATCATCATTGAACACCCTTGAGGCCACACTGGTGCCATATGGTGCCGTGCCAATGAGTCCCAAGCACGGGCCACAGTTCAAGAGTTTTGCAAGGTGGGAATATCCGATTTTACTTACAGGCAAAGAAGAGCACGATTTATCTTCTATAAATAAAGTATTCATCTATTCTAGTCCATTCCATCCAGTGACGCAAAGTACAACAATTCAAACCTCTTCCACTAGATGGCAGAATTTACATAATTAACCATTGTACTGTATGCAGTTTTCTGACAATTTTGTCGAGTGGGGTGACATGATAGTTTTCTGACGTAAAATCCTAGCCTCGATAAAGGTTGGAAAACACTAGTGACACGCGTCAAGAACGCTGCAGGCTCTAGGACCTTGGGAGCTGTGCTCTGTGAGGTCTTATTTTTTGTCCGTTACGTTCATGCATGTAATCATTGATTGTTCCTTTGTGACACACCGATTTACCATCTGTGGGCTCTCAAGGGGATGCTCACGTCCAGTCATTGCAGACTTTGATGCCACCCCCCCCCCCCCCCCTCCTCCACACACACATGCACACGCGCGCCTCAAAATGAATAAATAAGCCATGGCTCACCTATCAAGAAGTTTGCAAATAAAAAAATCAACCCTACAGCCAAGTTGCTGAATTCAATTTTGCATGCATGCACCATCTTAAACACTTTCACAAATTACATTCAAAAGAAAAAGATGAAAAATGCCTGCGAGACATATGAGTGATTCAATGACTCATTGGGCACATTTTACAGCTCACTTGATAGGCGAGATGTACAGTAGACCTCCACATTGAACTATTTTCTTAAGTGGACCTGCTCATCCATCCTGGGTCCCCCTCCTCCTCTAGCCGCCCTCCCTTTGCGCGCCTCCCCGGCTCTTTTTCCCACTGCTGAGAGGAGCAGGACGCGGCTAACACGGCGGGAAGCAATGATCCTCAAGCACTTCCCTTAAAAAAAAAAAAAAAAAAAACAGTTCACTGTCCCATACACAGATGCCACCACAAGTGGCGACTCACATCGTCTTAGACCTCTCATGGAATAACCTGACAGGAGCGCATTGACGCAAATGTGGATATTTCATCTTCAATAAGACTTTCTGTTATTATATTTTTTTTCTTCTAAAATTGCGCGGCTTTGCTTTCATACTTCCAAGACGTGCACGTGTGCAACTACTACAACAAATGGAATGGGCTAATATATTTTGAGTGATCAGATTTAATGAGTTTTTTTTTTTTTTTTTTTAAAGAAAAGTGGAATTTGATTTGAATTTGGATTTTTTTCTCTAGCTTAAGGGTTTGACTGCTGGTGGTACTTTGGAAGCATTCATCATCTTTTGCGCAAAAACAGTCAGAAAATCTGCGACGATTTTGCCGTGAAGTTGGCGAATGGGTCTGTTAGAAGCAGCTGTCAAAGTCATGGGATCCTCCTGCCCCCGGGCCGCCTGGGAGCGCCGTTCACAACTCCACTGCGCATGAGCGCGCCTTGGACAACTCCAGAGAGGGAAATTTAAAAAACGTTTTTTGGGGGGGAGAATCAAGTGCTGCACAGTGGAATACAGTAGATGGTCTCTCGGACGATCCATTCACACATTCTTCACTATAATCCAAAAAAGGTAAATTGCAATGTTGTTCTCTTCTCTGCATGTTTAGCTTTGTTGAATGTTTTGCTTAATGAGCTAATTGAAATTTCATGTCTTATGGCTTTGTTGTTATTGTCTTTGTTGTCATGGTAAAAGATGAGGCATTTAAATTTCTGGACTAACCTTAATGCCGACATTTAAATGCACGAATTAAGGTTAGAGTCCCTGATTAATTTTTTTTCCCAATAACATCTTTGCTAGAGGAGCTCAATAATAATTTGAACTGTGCAATTGGAAATAAATAACAATAACAACATGCCACAGTATTAAGATGATACAATAAGGACTGTCTATTTATTTATTTATTTCATTATTTCTTTTTTATGTGTGTGTGGATTATTGAATCAAATATTTGGTTTTAAAATCAACTGGACCACAGCATAAGCAATGTGGCGCTTTATCTCATGTATACAATCTGTTTAAAATATCATCGGTACGTGCAAATATGTTTATTTTATTTGTACCCCTGGTGTGGTACCACATATAGATCCCAGGAAATGATAGAAAGTGGAATTACATCCAGGATGTCGGGAATAATTGAGGATGCTGGCCATCATCCGTCTCCACAAGACTATAGGTAAGACTGTACTTGACTGAAACTAAAAGTTGCATTACACAAAAGAAAATCTTCAAATTGGAGATTAGAATGTTCTGAACACTGTCCGTGTAAGCATTAGCAAATTGCTTTGGAGCAAAATGCTCACATGTATGAGCTCTTTTCGACAAATGGGGGGAAGGGAGTGGGATGAATGAAAAAAGGAAAAAAAAAGATAATAAAGACGAGAAGAATAAATGATTTTCAGTCTGAATGGATCTGTCAGAAACCATCAGCTCTGTTTACACTCCTGCTGTCGGCACACGGAGAGCTTGAACCTCTCGGGCCGTCGGCTCAGGGGGAGATGGGGCGCTCTATGGGTGACCCGCATGCACAAGTGGCTCCCAATTAGACAAGGACGAGAGGGGAAGGAAAGGGAGGGAGGGGGAGCGGCTTTGGGGGTTCAATATTTGGTGTTGTTGAACCTCTGGGAAGACTCGGGTGATAAACGAAGAGACCAGTTCAACATGTTATGCATCAGTGAGCAATTCTTTATGCTTGCTGGTGGCACAAGAAGAGGGCTGCTGGAAAGGCCCTTGTGTGCTTTTTTTTTTTTTTTTAATCCGCATTTTGGACAGTTTTAGGTCATAATACATTGTGTGTGGCAGGACCAACGACACTTTATTATACTGATGTGTCATTATTGTAATGATATGGGAATGACGAATGACTAAACATTTTGGAACATGTGTCCAAATGATTTTTTTTTTAATATATTGCAATAGTTTAAAAGGTTACATTTTTAAGTACAATATTCAATGACATCAGTAATGTCACTAACTGTGTGCATCAAAAGACTCCAAATCAATGACAAGAGTGGAGTCGACGCGTGCTGTCTGGAGTGATGTCAGGTCAAAACACACATAAACACACACACACACACACACAAACTAGTCTGACCTCAAACTGCGTTTGCACCCCCCTGGGGCCCTTGGTTGATTTCCTCATGTAGGAGGTGTATCGTGTGTGGTGTGGATATGCTGTGTTGGGCGTGGTTTTACCCAGGGTGGAGACTGGAAAGGGACAGGGAAGCAGATGGTATCCTATTTGTCCCTCTTATGTGAGGCCTGTCATACCGGCAGATTAATGCAAGGGCCTGGGGCGAAGAAAAGAAATGACAGAAACAATCAAGGAAGGGTCTGACCAAGACAATAGAGCCACGTGCCACTGGGCAGATTTGTCGTTTGAGACACAATAGGTGATCATTTTTCAATAGACGAGGCCAACTGTTGCAGGCAACATGTGCTGCTGTGCCGTGTTTCAAACGATCTCATGTGTTGTTTACGTATGATTCAGCCAATGATGAGGGCCGGGTTGCGGTCACCTGACACGGTTGATTTTCGGTTTTTTTAAATAGGTTTGGTTTGTGCATGCGTGAAGGGGGCGGGGGGGAGTCCTTCACTGTCCCCACAAAGTGAATACTATATGTTGTCATGGCGACCCCTGTTACAAACCCCCCTGAACACTTAGTGCGTGTGTGTGCATAGGAGAGACTGAAGAGGATTGAAGAGGATTCCTCTCTTTTCATTCTCTCGCTTCCAAGTCGGCCACATAAAAGACGTTATGACTCGCAGATGGTAGTTCACTGCTTAAACTAAAATTTGTTGGGAAAAAAATAAATATCAAAAATGCATTTCAAAACCATTGACCCAAGACTTGTGTTAGATTTAAGACCTACCCAAAATACATTCCCAATAATTCTATGAAAATAAAATTTAAATTCTTGCAATGTACAACAGCAATTTTCTTGGGTTACCATTTTTTGTTAATTTAATACATTGCCAAAATTTTCACTTCACTGTGTGTCATTCCTACAACAATGGGACAGATGATTTCTTCTGAATAGGATTTGTTTAACACCCTCGTTGTTGATTAAAACAGTTGCCGACGAATTAACACCAGTAGCTAATCTTCTTATATGCTAAACCCTGGAGGGCACAGCTAATACACTTACACTGGAACCCAGCTTCACGGAGCAGCTGAGGCTTCTGACTTAGAGAGATAAAAATGTTCTCTTTGGAGTTTATATGTAAATGCAACCTGTGCTCTTTGAGCTGGGTCTGACAGCCATGTCGGCCCCTCCCATCCCCTAACCCCCCCCCCCCCCCCCTTCCCTCTGAAGGCTTCTGACCACGGACCCCTCCCAACTGAGGGAGGAGGACCTCCCTGGGGACCTGCAGTCTCTGTCGTGGCTTACCTCGGTGGACGTTCCCCGACTACAGCAGATGGTGGATGGCCGCGGCCACAGTAATGGGCCCTCCCAGGGCAGCTTGTTGGAGCAACAGACAGGTGAGGTGACAATTTCCAAAACAATAAAAAAAATCTTCACCTCTCTGATTGGTCACAACAAACCTTATATTTAATTTAAAAATGTTCAACATTCTGCTCCTTATAGCCCAACTGAGCAGCATGGCCATGACAGGAGCTCAGTCCTCCATGCTCCACCTGCAAAGCAACATGCAGCACAGCCCACTGGGAATCAGCATCATCAGCACCCACAGTGGAGCAGTGAGTCCAACTGCATGCTCTGAGCCATTCAAGACTTTAAGGTGTGCAATTCTTTCACGCAGATGTCTCCGTTTCCCATCAACGGGATGCCCTCCCCGGGGTACCAGTGCCCCACCTCGGTATACCAGTCGGCACCACAGCAGGTGTACTCGCTAACCCAAACTGGACAACAGGTAACACACTCAAATGGAAGAACGCTCCACTTATTGAACACTTCTTAAAACCCCAACATTGATTTTGGGACATCCGAAGGCATCAGTGACAATATTATTGTCTTTTTTTTCATTAGTGCTCAACAGGCGGGCTGTACAGCAATGTCTCTTTCACCAACCAAAGTCTATTTTCACAATCTCGCCTGGCACCACAAGAACAAGACCTGCAGCCAAAATGTTTCCCCAAACCCATCTACTCGTACAGGTTGGTCCTCAAGCACCACAAGTGACGCAACACGTTTTACTCACCGCTTCATTCACAACTTCTTTCTGTCTTCAGCTGTTTGATTGCCATGGCTCTGAAGAATAGCAAAACTGGCAGCCTTCCAGTTAGCGAGATCTATAGCTTTATGAAGGAACACTTTCCTTATTTCAAGGTACATACACAGTTTCCTCAATTGTGAACGAAATCAGGAATGAAGGTGCCGCTCACATGACTCTTTCCACACAGACGGCCCCGGACGGATGGAAGAATTCAGTCCGGCACAACCTGTCTTTAAACAAATGCTTCGAGAAAGTGGAGAACAAAACGAGTAGCTCGTCCCGAAAGGGTTGTCTGTGGGCGCTGAACCCGGCCAAAATTGACAAGATGGAGGAAGAGATGCAGAAGTGGAAACGCAAGGATCTCCCAGCTATCCGCCGCAGTATGGCCAATCCAGGTTAGGGACTTACCGACAAATTCACTGACAACGTTCAAGTCGGCAATTATACTCAAAATTATTCACCTGCTTTTCAGATGAGCTGGACAAACTGATCACGGACCGGCCAGAGAACTGCAGACGGAAGCCAATGGAACCCATCATGACCCGACTGCCCGGCTGTCCGACGGGCCTTTCGCTGACGGCCCAGATGCAGCAGCCCCAGCCCATCGTGACCCTCTCCCTGCCGTGTTTACCCATGCACCAGCACCATCAGATCCAAGCCCAGCTGCAGGCCCAAGCCCGTTTGGCACCCATGTCCCCGGCCCCGGCACAAACGCCTCCCCTCCACGCCGTGCCCGACCTCTCGCATAGTCCGCTAACACAGCAACCAGGCAAGCCTCCTGATGACTTTTACAGCGTTCACGTAGACAGCCACACAGAGGTGGACGCACTGGACCCCAGCATCATGGATTTTGCCCTTCAAGGTAAACCCTGCTTTTGCATTGAAAAAGCAAAAATCATTGAAAACATGTTAACATTCCTTGACGTGATCAATCCCTCTGACCTCAGGTAACCTTTGGGAGGAAATGAAGGACGACAGCTTTAACCTGGATGCATTGGGCACCTTCAGTAACTCCCCATTGCGACTATCAGACTGCGATTTGGGGAGCAGCCTCCCTCCTGCCTCGGCAAACCCGCCGCTGTCAGACGTACAAGTGACGGGTCTGTACACGTCGTACACGTCACAGGATAGCCTCTCCTCCCAGTACATGGGCTCACCGGCCAACAGCAAACCCATCATCCTGCTTTAGAACAACACAGGCGAAGGATTTCTGACGGGATACCAACTGGAAACATTCTGAAGTACAAATCAGCCGGGAACTATCAAAAATATGAGTTGTTGGGAAGTCCACAAGAAAATTGCTCCCTTAAAAAAAAAAAAAAGACACTTCCAAGAAGGTTTTGTGGAGGAACTGTCATGTTTTTCTTCCTGCTCATTTTGTGTTTGAAAGCCCTTACTGTAGTTTTGTCTCTTGTCTGCTGTACTGTGATAGACCTTATTGCTGTATTGTTTTATTTATATTTATATATCAAAAAGGCAGCTGGGGAAATTGACCACTTGTCAACCTTTTGCTGTATATATCTGAATGTTCAAATGGCTATTACCACAGAAAAAGCTTTCTTTTGACTACATTTACCCAACTTCATTTCAAAATGCTGACACGTGCCATCACTTTGTAATTCTGATTTGACACCTTACATATGTGATTTACATGTTGGATGGAATATTAGATGTGTTTTTATGTTCCACTGAAAAAAATGAATGGGTAAATAAAATAAGTTTCTTTTGCCAAAAATAAATCGGTGACATTTATTAACACATTTGTTGTCAAGATGACAAAGGTGCGTGTGAGCTAATATACATTCATATGAAATGATAAACTCTTAGCGGCAACTTGATGTCCATCAAGGCCGTGATATACAGGAAAAAAAAAAAAAAGCACTCAAACACAACTCTAGATATTAAATAAATTTGGTACGTTAGCCACATGAAAGGGAAACCGGACCGATTCCACCACTTGATAGCAAAACTTTAACAAAATATGAAATGTGTTGTTTCATTTTTAAAAAAACATTTAGTCATGTTGGATTTGTAAAATTACAAATCAATGAAAATGTTTAGGACCCTTGTACTACATATACTGTAATACTTATTTTGCTAGATTAGCACTACGCATTCCGACATGAATGTTTACACGATTATCAGCAAATGACTGCTTTGTACAACAGCACCTACTTCAAATATAAATACAAAGCTCTGTGTAAGTTGTAAAAGTAACAGTGGTATGATGCATGTAGAAAAGCAGCAGTTTGTCAACTAAACGTGAAATTCTGGACTGAAATGGTCTTTCGATATCCAACTGAAATGTCCTTGCATGATTATTAAATTGACAAGTCGCGTTATGGTATTTTAAAGAAGAGGACTTCAAGACTATTTTATAGAAATAGGTTCATAACCCCAATTCTCTACCTTGCACTCTTAAAAGTGCGAGTGTAACTGGAAGCACTTAGTTCCCATTTTACAATAATACAAGCCTTAAAAAGGTTCCGCAGTTCAGTTGGTGTTGCTGTTGTCCATGGTAGCAAGTAGATGAGAAAGCTTGGCCCTTTGTGATGCAGTAATATTCTGGCTCATGTGGATGATGCAGTCCATGGCGATGTCAGGGTTGGACTCAACCAGACTTTGACAAGAGCAAAAGAAACCAGCCGGCAAATGTTAAATCTATTTCTGTTCACCAAGACAATTTGGTCTTGATTATGCTAATGCTAATCTGCGGTGTGTGTGTGCATGCATACCTGCGGATATGTTTCAAGGCGTTTTCCCTTTTTAGGTACTTAATATTCTCCCGGATAGCAGATCGAGTGCCATCCTCTTTGGACCAGTGCTTTTCAAGCCATTCGACTACTGCTTGGTTATTATCCCACAAGTATGCCTGGAGGGGAATTCAGAAGCACAAACTGGTTGTTGATATTGACGAGACATTCAAATCTCACATGCCTGGATGACATTGCCTTTTGGAAGACGCTTTAAAAAATATGAAACGACTTGTGTGTCAGGGTAGGTAAATGCCAGAAAGTACACGTGCTGCAGTCACCAACCTTGACAGTTCCCTCGGTTTCGACAAACCAGCGGCGCAGCATGGACTGCATGTGTCCGTCACTGAGGTCTTTGTTGGCCTGGAGAATCTCGTACTTTACCACCTGCTCCGACAGGAGACGCCGCAGACGCCAGTAGAAGAAAGGCCGTGCATTCTTCCAATCTAAAATATCCTGAAACCCAGAGTGAACTCTATAAATCGTATTAAAGTATGCATATATATATATATATATAAAGTAGAGTTCAATGGACCCTTTTTTTTGGGTGGGGCAAAAAGAAAAAAATTCTGGAGTGTGTGCAAGAGTATATTTTCAGAGGCCTGGAAAAGTGTTAGAAGCATTACATCAAAGTTTGGACGTAAGTTGGGGGATAGGCTATGTACTCACATTGATGACCCCTTTCTCCTGCATCCTGCCAGGAGTATCGTGAAGATCCACAAACTGCACTGCCACCTGGTGGTAAATGGGCAACAGGAATTCTTCTCTTGCTTTGAGCTTTGCTTCCAAGTCTCTGCATTGCTTCTCGGGGAGATCTAGAGACGCTTCAAAGTACATATGAATGTCAGCAATTAAATAAAAACGTGTGAGGGGGAAATGTGTGCTCAGTTTGTATTATATTGAAAACAAACAAAAAAAACACTTACCAAGCTTCTCAACCAGACCAGCATAGACAGAGTCCAGCCTTCGCATGGTTTTCAACAGATCTTTTTTCTTGAATTTGATCTCCACTGTGCCTTCAGCTTCCAGCACTCCACCTCTGGACAGTCATGAGAGACAAGACTATTGATGAACATTCAGTGTACATAGACACGTGTTTTAAGCATCTTCACATGAGGTCAAATAAGTTGTGCACCTGCTCTCTCTGTCAGCATATAGCTCCATGCACAGAGGGTTAATGGTGGGGTCAATGACAACCCAGGAGCCTCCTCTCAATTCGGCATGTGGTGGAATGTACACCAGCACAGGCTGACGGAAAGCATGAAGGGCATCCACGATGTAAGCCCCAAACTTTAATATCTGGTCATACATATCTGGTAGAAGGAATGGAAACAATAGTGGATGATGAAGCATTCCACCATGTTTTGGACATAATGCAAATTTTCCGAAATATACCTTTCATTCCACCGGAGAAGCCTCTCCAGTTGGCAAACACCATGAGAGGCAGATGCTCCCGGTTGAAGTCACAAATGGCCTGAGCTGTCTTAAAGGCTGAATCGGGAAACCACACTTGACCTGCTTGTTGTATAACCTGAAATTTAACACAGATCATTATGTTGAATTGAATGAATATTGACAAAGCAGTATATCAGGAGGTGGCGTTACAACCACATTGAGCATCTTACAATCAAAACATTCATTTATAGTACATCAACGTGTAATGTTGTGAATGGTGATGGGGACAATGTTCCCATGGATACTCACTTTGGATTCTGAATCCAAGTTGGCAGGATCAGCTGGTACAGTTAACTCAACAGTGCGTGTTTCCACAGCAATGACACCAAGGGGGATCCCTCCTAACCTGTACCATTCCAGCCAGCAATTAACAATCGCTTTACACACATTATACAATACTTTATGCATTATTATTAAACGAGCTTTACCGTGCTCTGCCCACTACGACAGTCTGAGCCCAGGAGCCCATGATCTCCATGAAAGAGCCATGGTCGAAGAATCCACTCTGCCATGCACCTCTCACTGCTATGAATAGTTGAAAAAAAAACAAAAATGTGTGCATTAATTAATTAACAGGGGTTATTTTCTTTCTCCAGATATGATGCTCACTGGGGTGGGGTCTCCCGACCAGCATCCATCGGGGGTCATATGGTGCTTTTGTGGGAGTGAAGTCAATCTCTCTATCAACAGGATCTGTGGTTGGTACAACAGGCACGGACGAGTTGTTGTTCTGTCAGAAGAGGAGACAATCACTCATGAGTGACACAAATGGTTACCACGGAAACAGAAGAATTTGGATCACTCGGCGGGACCTTCGGCATGTAGGAGAGCCACTGGAGGATGGTGACAACGCCCTCAAAATCATCTGGCACAGTAGTGTGTGTGACGCCGTTGTTGTGCATGATCTGGATGCCGCCCAGCTGGTTGTTGGAGGCGTAGACCTCTCTGCCCAGAACCTGCAAAATCCAGGCCTTACTTAAACCGCTCGCTCACACTGCTGAATTAAAAGTTAATTCTTTTAAGAGGAACTGTATCAGTCTCCAAAACTACATTTAGACACACCAACCTTGTTGAGCGCACTTGCTCCGGTCAGGATAATGTGAGAGTTCTCCACCTGGATCACCCTCTGGCCTAAACGTACCAGATATGCCCCGATTCCAATGGCGCGGCAGGTCACCTGGAAGAGCACAAACGAATCAAACCTGGGGTGACGAAAAAAATGCTATGGTCTCATTGTACACATCTGCTATGCAACCTCACCATACTGATTGTAATGATTTCTTCATAGGCCTGAGCGGATTCTCCGGCAATGGTGCCAGAACCACGCAGGTTCTCAACCCCAAGACCTTCATCCTTCCCAATGATGTCAGTGAGGATGTACCTGGGAAAACAACAATGAAGCAATGAACATGAGAAAAGATACAAATAGAAAAGGTGCTCAAAAAGTGAAACATATTTCGTTTCTCACACCTTGACTCCCCTCCCTCTTCCACGTGGTGGCAGTGCACCGAATTGGTGGCACTGATGCGTGTATAGTCATGTGGTGTCAGGTAAAGATATTTAAAGCCCTAAAGAGAGACACATACATCACATGACTCAATTTGACTCCTGGGGACAAATAAAGGATGTTTTTGGGTGTTTGGGCCAGTTCCTCAACTGGAACCCAGCAAATGCCAGCAGGCCCTCACCTTGTAGGGGTCAGAGGGGTCAATCCAGGCCACTTGGAACATGTGTCTGATCTCCTCAGCGAGACCAATGCGCGCTCCACTGTTGGCAGCAATATAAATACGAGGGATTCCCTCAGCTCTTGCCAACTCCGAGGCCCTGAGGAACAGCTCATCTTCCTGAGGTCCAAACGACCCGATCCTGTGGGTGATGTCGTTACAGATGACGACGATGTCTCGACCTTCTGGATATTCTGGCGTTTTCATCTTCATCTTGAAAGCAACTATTCCCACCTGACAAAGAGAAATATGAGGAAATATTCACACTGACGTAATGTATTCCGCCGGATGTCAATCTTACATCATTGTCTCCAGGCAGGCGGTTGAGTTGCACCAGACGACCTTCTGGGTCCAGAACCAGCTCAGTGCACATTAGCATATCTTTTGGATATTTGTCTCCTGGACCCCACTGCTTGAATAGCGCCTACAGAATGATTATAATGTGAGCGAGAACAGGGGGAAAAAAAAGGAATGACAACATTCAGGTTGAGCAGTGTTGTAACAGGACCTGCTTGAACATCTCTGGGAAGTCATAGACGTATGTTGTGCCCAGAGTTTGAGCCTGGAAACGTTTGGCCTGCAGCAAGTCTTTGGTAACGTAGGGAGTGTTGATCAACATGCCTTGTAGAGGTCCTTGTTTGTCTCCATAGGACTGGAACATAATCTAGAGAGGGAAATGACAGGGAATAAATCAAGTGAATCAAGATTTATAAATTTAATATACTATATCACTGATGAAAACCGTACCTGTCCAGAACTTGGGTCGGTAACCTCTTTATACAGACTGATGTCCAAGTAATAGCCAGACTCGTTTGTCAAAAAAAGACGAATAGGAATGGCGGGCCCAGTGGGAGTCAGGCGAATGTTGATTTTCAGCTCAGCTTGCAGGACACGCAGCTTCCAAAGTCGGCTTCCATAGCGCATCACCATGGAACGCACCGACTCCTCGATCTGAGACACAAAAGCAGATACGCATGTATGTATGTATCAAGTTGCAGAGACGTACGCACTCACTTTGGATGGGTCCATAATGACGGTGGGGACAAAGTTGAGGAAGATGTGGTTGCAGTCGGTACGAACGGTTGTGTTACTGAAAGCCACCTCCAACTCATCCATGGCCTCCAGCAAAAGTCGTTCTCCCTCGTTCTGAAGATACTCAAAAGACGCTTCCTAATTTGCACAACACAATCCCAATAAAACATTAAATAGGATAATATCTATATCTAGTTTGGGCTTTTTTTGTCAACAGCCTCTTGCCTTTGTTATCAGATCAGAGTGGCGAATAATAGCTCGAATGAAGAATCTGTAATCTGTAACTTCGGCACCCTCCTGAACACGAGCGGCTCCCAAGTAGAGGTGCATTTTGTGGTTGGCACAGGGAACGGCAGTCAAGTCAAAATTCCTCATGCGGTTCAGTTCCAGCTGAAACGCTAAAGCTGGCTCCAGATTTCGGTAGATCCGATCTTCCTGGAACTGTGCGTGAAAACAGAAGGGGATGACCTCGTCAGAGAAGCAACACAATTGATTAATTTGCTTTAAGAGTTAAAAAGAAGACAAAAACAAACGTACCCCATCTCGTGCTCTGAAAGTAAAGAACTTGGGGAACTCTCTCTGTTGAAAAGAAATAAAATGATAGCAACTATTCACACCCAAGAACCTAAAATGCAATTTTTTTGGAAGACCGTAAGAAATCAGAGTATCCAGAACCTTTGACTGTATGGCAACTTTAATATGTCAACCAATATGAGACTTTCTAAAAAGCATCTTATCATTTGAGGCAAATGTTTTGTAAATGAAACTCATCGACTGGAGAAAATGTACCTTCTGTGCAACCAAAAATGTGATTCTTCTGATGCCGTATTCAAAGAGGGATGATCTCTAAGGAAAACAAAATGACATTTGAGTAATTCTGGAATGACTTAAGATTGAGAGCCACTTCGGTATATGACCTGACCTTTGACTGGGCAAAAGAAGTGAAGGCAGAAACTAAGGCGTCATCATCCTCAGTGTCAGCTCTTTTTATTGAGACATTAATGATGTGGATCGGATTCTCCCTGGTGTTCTGTCGGGAACAAGAAGATGTATCCCCAGCGGGAAAAAAAAAAAAAATCCAAAATGACAACAAAAGTACTCACCTTAGAGTTCTCATCTTCAAAAAGACTGGAGCAGGATTCTAAAAACGGCTGGTTCTCTGAGAGAGGCTCTGCAAAACTGGAGAGAACTTCATCAAAGTTCCTGCAAAAGAAACAATACATATGAAGTCAATGGCCTCATAAATCCCTCCTAAATGTGAAAAATGAACACACGGTGGACCTTTTGAAATCGTCAAAACACTGGAACGCTACCATAGCGCCCATACGTTGACAAGGTGGAGACAAAGCTCCCTCCAGGAAGAGATCACTGCTCTCCCGTCGCATTTTTAACTGGCCTGAGGCATTCAATGGGACAGGAACCCTGGAAAAAAAATAAAGAAAGACGGTGACTAGCAGATCGCACCAGTAGAAATGTGTGCTTTGTCAAAAACAAACACGAAGAACAATAACAGCCATGACAATAAGAATTTGAGGCAGTTGCATTTTTTTGCATATTAAATACAGAAAAGAACAATCGCCCTCACGTGGATTTTGGATTTCCCATTTTGACATCATTGTGTCATGAATTATGATTTGTTATCAAGATGAAAACTTCCGCTCCACATTTGAGGACAATCACATCTTAGGCAGGAGATTTTTAAGAGGAACGGCTGAACCTCCCAAAAAGCTCTGTATCGATGTACAAGTTGAGAGAAGCGTTGCATTCGAAGAAGATCAGCTATAAAAGGAGAATTAAGGAAGGACTTGGTATACAGCAACAGTCCTTGAGGGCAAATGTTTCTGAATTGACAGGAACGAGAGGAAAAAAAAAAAAAAGGCAACTGGCATGCTTAGCTGTGAGACATACACACCATCGGGTGTAGTTGGTTGGGAGGAGCTTTACTCTACCTGTTCAGAGTAGGGCTGCTCCCTCTGAAATAAGATGATTGACAGGTGAATATTAGCAGCGGAGGATCAACATCCTCCTCCACCTCTAGGCATTATGATTTATACTGCACATTCCAGTTGAGTGGGTTTAAACTATTCTATGAATATGAAAATATTAAAAATGTATCTACATATAGATGTCATTGAAAGATTTTTTTTTCTTCACCTATCCTATCCACATTGTTTAAGACAGAATAGTATTTGTGGGATATGGCCTGATATGCAATCGGACTACAGGTTGTCATTCGCCAGCAGAGGAGTTGAATTTGCTTTACAAGTGTTACCTGTTGGGATGTGATGACGGCAGCATGAACTGGAAATCTACAGCGCACGTTCCATCCCGCAGCTGGTGATGCTGGATACTGTTGAGCTCGTAAGCGATGTAAGCCCGACGCACGTACACCTGGGGAAAAAAATGCATCATGTTGTTGCTGGCGAATTAGAAAATTAATACGAGCATCCAGCACTGTGCATACCTCCAGCGCAGCCATGCAGACAACTTGATTGGTGTGGTAGAAGAAATTGGGCAACACGTCAAAAATGGAGGTCTCGGAGAGGATGAGTTTCTGGGGGAAATGAAGAAACACAAATGATGGGATGTCAAAGTAAGAAAAAGTGACAATACTTACCTTGAGGTTTTCAGGGCAAAATTGATGGCCATACATGTCAATGGCAGAGAGGAAGATGGATTCCACTTGGTTGTGTCTCAGTTCATACGATGGTAAATGAGAGGCTATCAGCACCTACACCAGAGTATCACACAAAATGAGTGGTGGAGATCAGAAAATGAAAAATACACACCATACTGCGTCGTACCTGTCTGGCTCTTAAGGCGACTTTTGAGTTCTCCATCTTACTGAGCTGAGTGAGCTCATTGAGAATCGCCATCAGCTCGTCTGCCAGAGTCGGATCCCTTCCGCACAGTTGATCCTAAACAAAGTGCAAGTTAGTCCGAGTTGTGCTGAAATCCTCTTGTGATGAATGCGATGAAGGTCCTTACGATGAGCATCGTGACCAGGATGTTCTTCTTGAAGACTTGGGCGTGAGAAAAGATGTATTCCAGTACAGGACTCATGTCGGGCTTGTACTGCTCTCTCAAGTTGATGACGCACTTGTCGTAATGAGCTGTTTGTGGAAAAAGATCAAATGGTTTGGTTACGCTCAAAATATTATTAAAGCGGAGAAAGTATGACTGTCACCTTGTTGAAACTGCATCTCTACTTGAAGGTATCGCTTCAGCAGATCCAGAACCACAAACTTCATGTAACCACGTATTCCACTTCGATACCTGGAAGACAACAAAAAAACATGGATGCGTGCAATATCGATGACAGAAATAATATTTACTGATAATAGGAAATGTGAGCAAGCTGACCTCTGTACCAGCTGAACGATACTCTGAGTGTTGATAAAGAACACCTCTCGATCAGCCTTCCTCTGCAGAGTGGCCGCATGGCTGTCGAGAACGTTTGCAATCTGGATTGAAAAAGAATGTTAAGCCCTGTTTAGCGAGACAATTAAGTTTATAAACTGACAGAGCTCAGCATTAGTGAGGACAATCCAATATGTTTCGCCAAAGTTGTTTTTGCTCAATGGCTACTGTGTTAACGTCTGTTTTTCTGGTTGTAGCCAAGGTGTTTCTACAACACACTTGGCATTTCTCATTTAAAAAAAAAAAAAAGCACAAAAGCTCTAATTAAGTGATCAATTTTACTGAATTGCATGGATTTATGATGCAGCAAAAAAAAAAGAATGATGTTATATAATTCGATCCATTAATTTTTAATTGCCCTCATTTGGTCACGAGCAAGCTGGGGTTGACTTTTATTAGAGTAAGAACCAAAAGAATAAAAAAATCACTGCAGTTTATCTGCAATCAAAATTACGACAAATATTAGTCTTGAAAAATCAGAATGTGCCCATTTATACTGAGCTTTGCTTTCTAAACAATCATTTTATACCCTTTGGCTTGGAAACTGGCACAAGACGGAGGTGATGTTGCTGGCATATTGGGCCATGACTTTACGGATATCTTTCTCAACGCTGAGTGGGATCCGGCCCGCCACGCTAGTCATGATCTCCTGCAGCTCCAGAAGTGGCAAAGAGGGGTCCCTCAGAGTCTTCATGAGGGTTGCTACCCATTGTTTCAACTGCAGAAATAAGAAAAAAGAAGTCAGCATGCTCGAGTGATCAAAAATTCAGTCGCGGGTGAACTTGCTGAGGTGCACCTTGGTGCTAAAGTAGGGTTCTTCGAGGCAATAGCCATCCATTACTTTGCCTAGATTTTCAAGGATGCTGTGGAACACCTGGTGGAGCTTTTCCCCAACTATGGGCAACGGGTGCTGAGGCGGTAGAGAGGCTGTATTGAGCTCCACCTAGATTATAAAAGAACAGCATGGTTAGACTTTGTGTAAATCACAAAAGACTTTTCCCCATGCCTGGACATTCGCACATCTAAGTTATTTAACTTGCCCGATGTATACTGCTAGGGTCATCCAAGCTCATATGTGCCATCACACAGCCCGACTCTAAAACCGCTCCGGGCCGCTTGACAAAATGTACATGTCCCGCTTGCTGCACAGTCAGAGTCATCACCATCTTCATCACCTAAGTCCACACCATAAAAATAAAATCGTTACATATTAGTTTGACTGATATGAATAAAAATGCATATTTTGTGAAATTCACCTCAATCTCCGCATAGGCCTCTCCTGCGCAAATGTGAGCTCCGTCTTCAACAATGTACTGCAGTAGTTTACCAGCAGAGGGCGATCTCAGCATAGAAGGATCTTTTTCTTTATCAAACACACAAGTCTTGTTGCCAACAGTGATGCGGTAGCTGCGGAATTAAAGTTGTAAAGCAGGGGTTAATAATGAATTCAGTCTGAATTTTGAAAGTAAAATAACCCTTACCTGTCCACCTCCTCTTTCATATAGGTTGTATGGCTGCTGCCATCATAAGAGAGCAAAAGTCCGCCATCACTGAGCCGATGGACATCTATTTCAATGTTGGAGCCGTTCATTATGATGACATACGTTGTCGGCGACTGGCGAGCGACCTATTGTCGACAAAGGAAGTTACTTGATTGAAAATTAAAATGGTAAATTAATCATGAAACGGA